>NW_024420442.1:1836499-1841978 GCF_014898765.1 Herpailurus yagouaroundi | reverse complement strand
TTGTGATCCGGGCCGACATCCAGCAGCTCAGCCTCCCAGCGTTACTATTTTTCCATGAACATTCCTACCTGTGTGAATTTGCTCACATTTGTCCTTTTGCCCTATGACTCCCCTAATCTCTGATAGGTAAAACTGAACCTACCTTTCGAGATCCAATTCAAAACCTATCTTTCTTTTTTTTTTTTTTTTAATGTTTATTTATTTTTGAGAGAGACAGAGGGGCCAGAGAGAGAGGGTGGGGGGCGGATAGAGGATCAGAAGCAGGCTCTGTGCGGACAGCAGAGAGCCTGATGTGGGGCTCGAACTCACAAACCGGGAGATCATGACCTGAGCCAAAGTCAGACTCTAATCGAATGAGCCACCCAGGCACCCCAAAACCTGCCTCTTTCATGACACCTTATGCAATCACCCCATTCAGAAGTGAGTTTTCCCTTCTTGGACCGAGTAGAGTCACAGAAAATGCTTATTGTGTTGACTCCAGAGGCAGCAAGTTGAACAAAAGAACCAATATGTGCACATTACAGATGCTGGATAAATATTGAATGATGGTCCTGGACCATTAGCTTTGTTTGACGAATTAAAAGCATGGAGATGCCATGTTGCCTAGGTTTGAATATCAGCTCTGCTATGTATCAGTTGTGTTATATTGGACAAATTATTTAACCTTAAAGTCTCAGTTTCCTTATTATTATTTTTTTTTAAGTTTATTTATTTTTGAGAGAGCACGGGGAAGGGCCAGAGAGAGGGAGACACAGAATCCAGAGCAGGCTCCGGGCTGTCAGCACAGAGCCCGATGCGGGGCTTTGAACCCACAAACCTCAGGTCATGATCTGAGCCGAAGTTGGACACTTAACCAACTGAACCATTCCGGCGTTCCCACGGTTTCCTTATTTGTGAAATGGTACTAAGAAAAGCATCTACCTGGGGTTGTTGAGAGGAGTAAGTGAATTAATCCACATAAGTTGCCTGGCACACAGGGAGCCTCACGTAAGCACTGGCTGTCAGTATTTTGGAAGCGGCTTTAATACTTCCAACTCATTCTAATCAGACGGGCCTAAATACATTAATTCAGAGGGTGTGTTGGTTTTAAGGGGATACTACCATTAGGAGACGTAGAAATAGAAGATCACATTTATATTCGTCCCACCCAGGCATGTTAGGAAGATCAGCGACACTAGTTCCATTACGGATTCTAACCTAACTGTGAAAATACATCCCTGCAGCCTTCATAATGGGACTTTAAAGGGGGCTGCGCTGGCGGAGGACGGGGGGAGGGGAAGTCAGCTGCCGTGGGGACCTTTCCGGAGCGAACCTTTCTAGCCGGCCTGTGCCACTAGCAGCCATTTGATATTCCAGGCAGCTGCCTGACACTGCACTTTGGTGCCCCACAGTGTAATTAACAGGCACGCACGCAGCTGCCTTGTCAAACAATTGGCCAGACTTGGCAGCGTGTGTCGCAGAGGCGGGGTGGTGGCAGGGAGGACCCAGGACATGTTCAGCACCTTGGGCACTGAGCTCTCCCCGCGGCTCCGTAATAACACCCCAGCTGCAGTCTGAGGGCTTCTCAGAGCAGCGTGCCTGCTAATTTCTTAGAGGGGACCTTCCGAATTGTGCGATTCATTACGAGTTCCCATTGTCTGGCTCACTTAACAACAATACCACTGGCTTGAACCCCTTGATGCAATCTGAGTCCTCTGCGACTGGGCCCCTCGCTCGTTTTTTTTTTTTTTTTTTTTTTTTTATTTTCTCAAAAAACACCAAGTGGTTTTCATCTCCGTTCCCACTGGCCAGATAAATCTTGTTCAGGGAAGGAAGTGGAAGAGGAAGTGTGAGGTCAAGCAAAATGCACGGGACTGGGGATCAGGAGATCTCCCTTTTTGTTCTAGCTCCTCAGTTGTGTGACCTTGAGAAAGTCATGGATTCTCTGGAAGTTTGCATTCTTAACGTGTGCGAATAAGACTGTTAGGTTAGAAAGGGCCTTTGTGGGAGGTTAGTGGCTTTGGTGATCTACTAGTCTTGAGCCATTTGAGGAATCTTAGGAATCTTGGAGCCTTGTTTAGGACTCCCAGAACCTGAAATTGCTCCTTGCCAAATAAACAGTCCTTCTGTGGAATGGGATCCCGGTCCTTGAAACTTTCGGCCCATCTTGCTTTCCAGCCTTTCTTGAGGAAAAATACACGGGGCTGTATTCAGAAGGCTCCAGCGGCTTTTGGTAAAAAGCCCAAAAATGAAAATATGGAATGCAGAGATCAATTCTAAGCCCAGGCTTTCCACTCCGTGTAAGTCCATGTTCCCTGGACTTGCTCATCTAGGTTATGTTTTCCCCATGTGCTTCGTGTCAGCCCTCAGGCTGTTAGTTTGAGAAATACTGTGTTGGTTTCACCTGGGCTCAAGTACCTAGTTTCCCTTGTGGGGAAATCTCTCACGCCTCCGGGGGCCCCTCCTAGAGCCTGAGGGACTGTGCCCTGGCAGTCTCATTGTATGCCCTCTGCACACACTTACCCGGTTCAAATCAGGTTGAGGAGAACACCAGCACGCTAGGGGCTTGGGAGTGCCTAAGAAGGAGATCGACAGCCCCGGGGTGTGTGTTGTCGGAAGGCTGAGGCTCTAGCCCTTCTGCTTTGGCCTTGGGGGTTGAGAGATGTTTGTGGGTAAGAGACAGATATGCACGTCTCTCCTCGACTGGCATCTAACGATGACCAGTTGGAGCCTTGATAGAAGTATTTTCACTGTGGAAATTGGCAAACTCTCGGGGCACCTGGGTGGCTCAGTCAGTTAAGCGTCCGACTTCGGCTCCGGTCATGATCTCAGGGTTCGTGGGTTCGGGTCCCACATCAGGCTCTCTGCTGTCAGTGTGGAGCCTGCTTTGGATCCTCTGTGCCCCTCTCTCTTTGTCAGTCCCCCACTTGTTCTCTCTCTCAAAATAAATAAACTTAAAAAAAAAAAAAAGAAAATGGCAAACTCTCCTAATCAGGGGTGTTTATTTTTGCAGTCTTTTTTTTTCTCTTATTCAGATTGGAGAATTTCTATGGATCTAATGTTTATTGTCTCCTTCCTCTGTCCTCTCCAATCTGCTATTGACCCCGTAGAATGAGTTTTTAACTTTGGTTATTGTATTTTTCAATTTTGACACTTTACATGTCTTTATATCTTCTGTTCCTTTTTTGAGGCTTCACATTTTCCAAGTTGTTTGAAGAATGTTTATGAGTGCTTGCAGGAGCATTTTTATAATAGCTGTTTTAAAATGATTGTTGGATAATTACAACATCTGTGTCATTTTGACATCGGCATCTGTTGGTTGTCTATTCTCATGGGAATTGAGATTTTCCTGGTTTTTTTCGTGTGCCGAATATTTTTTGGATTGCATCCTGGACATCTCAACTATTGTATTATATAAGACTCTAGGTGGTAAGCCCTATAAAAGATGCCAATATTCAGCAGACAATCAACCTGGTTATGTTTGGGCTGCAATTTCTAACCTACCTCTGTGAGCTGTAGTTCCAGTTTGAGTTTGATTTTCTTTACATTGTTACTGAATCTGTCCCAATTCTGTGCCACCCAGTGGTCAGTAGAGGACCTGGACAGTGATCTCTCTTGCGGTTCCGTTCCCCAAGTTTTCGTCATAGTCATTAGGTTCAGGGTGACTCGGATCAGATTGGCGGTGAGTCCAGGAGTTCGTAAACGACCTTACGTGGTCATTTTCCTGAGCTCCTCTCTCTCTCTCTCTGCGATCTCCTCGATACTTTACAGCTCTCTGGGGCTCCTCCCCTGTTTTTGGTCCTCTAGCCAGACATCAGGGGTTTTAGTTCCCTCATTCTGCTTTGTACTTCTGTGCCTGTGCCCACTTGCAGGGCCGAGCAGTGGGCAGGTGGAAGGACACGACACCAACAGAAGAGCCCCCGCCCCAGTGGGACCAAAGCTCTGCTGATCGCAAAGGAAGGTTTTGGCCCATACAGCCTCCTCTGCCCCCACTGTCACTGAGTCGTTTAGCATCTGAGCCTTGAGAGACTGGAAGGAGATAAAAGAAAACCTTTCTGACCATGAAGAGTCTCTTTTCCTGGTCCTGGAAACGAGACTGGAGCGTTTCCCCAGAGCTTTCTCTGTTCGTGCTGATGCCCACTTTCGAGTTCTGTTTAGGCTGCCTTGTGTTTAGGCTGGGGACAGCCGCAGGGGGAAAATGGTAAACTCACCACTGATTTACTGATACTTTTTTTTTTATGTTTATTTATTTTTGAGAGAGGGAGAAACAGAGCACAAGAGGAGGAAGGGCAGAGAGAGAGGGAGACACAGAATCTGAAGCAGGCTTCAGGCTCCCAACTGTCAGCACAGAGCCTGACGTGGGGCTCGAACTCACAAACCGTGAGATCGTGACCTGAGCCAAAGTCAGATGCTTAACCGACTGAGCCACTCAGGCGCCCCATTTTGTTGATACTTCGGATGCTGGTTTTCTTCTTCCATCCTCCTGGCACCACTTACTGGTCAGCATCTTCAAAGAGCTGCTCCACGAATCTGTCCCAGTTTTATAGCTGCATGACGTGGGAGAGATGGTGTGTGTGTGTGTGTGTGTGTGTGTGTGTGTGTGTGCGCGCGCGCTTACTCTATCTTACCTGTCTGCAGCTGAGGGCCCTTTCTTTTCTTGCCGGAGATCCAGTTGTTAAACATTCATCAGCACACTAGTGACTGACCGTGTCAACTGTGACTGTAAGTCAGGAGATTCTTTCTGTCATCTCTCACATTGCTCTCGGGCAGGCCTGATCAATTAGTTACTCTACCACTCAGTGTCCTCATTTGTAACTTGCAGATATTAATAGTGCATACCTAACTGGGCCTTTGGAAGGGTTAGATGAAATACTGCAGGACCTAGAATAGTGCATGACATATAGTATGTGCTCAATTAATGGAAGCGATACTTTTTTTTTTAAAGTAGGCTCTATAACCAACCTGGTGCTCGAATT
Source organism: Herpailurus yagouaroundi (assembly GCF_014898765.1). NCBI lineage: Eukaryota > Metazoa > Chordata > Mammalia > Carnivora > Felidae > Herpailurus > Herpailurus yagouaroundi. The sequence continues at coordinate 1,837,023 of NW_024420442.1, read as the reverse complement.
CATGATCCCAACATCAAGAGTCACGTGCTCTACTGACTGAGCCAACCAGGTGCCCCTGGATGCTATACTATTTTTTTTTTTTCAACGTTTATTTATTTTTGGGATAGAGAGAGACAGAGCATGAACGGGGGAGGGGCAGAGAGAGAGGGAGACACAGAATCGGAAACAGGCTCCAGGCTCCGAGCCATCAGCCCAGAGCCCGACGCGGGGCTCGAACTCACAGACCGTGAGATCGTGACCTGGCTGAAGTCGGACGCTTAACCGACTGCGCCACCCAGGCGCCCCTGGATGCTATACTATTAAAAAAAATAAAGGAGGGGTGCCTGGGTGGCTCAATCTGGTTAAGCGTCCCACTTCGGCTCAGGTCATGATCTCATGGTTTGTGGGTTCAAGCCCTGTGTCAGGCTCTGTGCTGACAGCTCAGAGCCTGGAGCCTACTTTGGATTCTGTGTCTCCCTCTCTCTCTGTCCTTCCCCACTCGCACTCTTTGTCTCTCTCTCTCAAAAATAAATAAACATTAAAAA
>NW_024420442.1:1798234-1836399 GCF_014898765.1 Herpailurus yagouaroundi | reverse complement strand
TCTCTCTCTCAAAAAAAAACAAACATTAAAAGAAATAAAGACTCTTCATGTTTCAGTCTCTTTCAGAAGTAGAAAAGAATGTATTTAGTTAGAAATAAAACCCAGAGATGAAAAAGCCCTCTGGCATAGTTATTTAGAGCTTCAGCTTCAGAGGGGCGCCTGGGTGGCTCAGTGGGTTGAGCATCCGACTTTGGCTCAGGTTGCAATTTCACGGTTCGTGAGTTCGAGCCCTGCCACGGGCTTCCTGCTGTCAGCACAGAACTCACTTCGAATCCTATGTCCCCCTCTGTCTCTGCCCCTCCCCTGCTTGTGTTCTGTGTCTCTCAAAATAAATGAATAAACATTAAAAAAAAAAAAAAAAAGAGCTTCAGCTTTGGAGCCAGTGGGTGAGGCTTCAGTTGAGTTACTTATTAGCTCTTTGACTCTGGGCAAGTGGTTCCACCTTTCTGTGCCAGCGGTAGAATGAGTACAATGACAGTGCATGCTTCACGGGGTTCTTGGGAGGATGAAAGCAGATAATACATGAAAAATGCCCAGTAAGTTTGGCTATTATTAATATCGTGTTAACTTTATTTTTTTAAGTTTATTTTGAGGGAGAACTTTATTTTTTTAAGTTTAGTTTTTTTATTTTGAGAGAGGGAGAGAGAGAGTGAGAGAGAGGGAGACAGAATCCTAAGCAGGCTCTGCATTGTCAGAGCAGAGCCCGATGTGGGGTTCGAACCCACCAACTGCAAGATCATAACCTGAGCGGAAATCAAGAGTCGGATGCCTCACTGACCAAGCCACCCAGGCGCTTCTGTGTTGATTTAGTGTCTACTGTGAACTAGGCCCTACAGGGCTACTTAATGGATATTTTATAGATAAAATGCCTATAGATGATTACACACACACACACACACACACACACACACACACAGTTATTGTTGTTGTTATTAAAAGTTTATTTTATTTTATTTTTTAGTAATCTCTACACCCAGTGTGGGGCTCAAACCCACGATCCCAAGACCAAGAGTCACACACTCTTCCAACTGAGCCAGCCGGACACCCGTACAGGCGTTACATTTATAAAACATCCACTCAATAGCCCTGTGCTACCTTCTCTTCCTGAGACACTGCCCAGCCACCTGATCTCTGCGGCATTGCAAGGCCCGGCGCCAGTGTCACGATCCACTTTAAAATGCTTGACAATGCTTACTGGACTATAACAAAGAGAAATTAATGAGGACACAGTTAATCTCTCCAGATTGACTAAGGGCTCTGTCACTTCCTGCTTAGAGCTGTAGTCCTCTGTTCCCTTCAAGTTAACAGCATGTGACTTCTTGGCCTGCCCTTTCCTTGAGCTGGGCCGAGCGCTCACCCGGGCGCCCCCCGGGAGCGCCCACGTACAGCGTTTCTGTTGCAAATGGTCGCCGGGGCTGGAATTAGGAGAAGTGGTTTTGCTGATACATTATTTTGTGGTTTGTCTAACGCCCTCTTGCCAGAGCAGTGCATGGCCTCTAATTTTCCTCTTTAGGTTTCTGCTGGTGTTTTTATGTCTTTTTTATATGGTCTTTTTGATTTCAGAATTTTCCACGCTCTAAGGATGTTGAGATTCCATTTGACAGTCTTGACAAAGAGTGCCCTAGTTGGGTATTTGATATTCAAAGCAGCGGCAACAAAAGCAATTAGTCGAATACGATGGTATTCTACATGTCCCCGGTGCCTGCTCCCTTCCGGGAAACAGCCCGTGTTGTAGCCGGAACTGCATCGGCAGTCCAAAAACTGGTACCAAGTCCTGGATCTGCCCCCTCACACCCTGGGAGTCGTAGGCAAGTCACATCACTGCTCTGGGCGTCACTTTCTGTTATCTGAATACCTGGAGGCTCGGGCCTGGAGCAGATGATACTGGCAACTGCCGCTCGTGTGCGGCCAGCAGGTGCACGTGAGGCCTCCAGGGCCCCCGAGGGGGAAACCAGCGGGTTTAAGGAGCTGGTCTCTCGTCGTTCGTCGTTCCGCTTTGCTCTTTGTCCCGCAGGCTGATGGAAGCTCTGGAAACTTGAGTTCTGTGAAACACGGAGGCTTGAGCCAGATGATTTCTGAGGCCTTTTAGCTCCAGAATTTGGGGATTACCATGGGCTGGACTGGGTTAAAGCAAGTGCAGCAATATCGCTGAAGCTTGCGGGCCCCAAGCAGGAGTGAAAATATCTGGTCATATTCCCTCACAGTTTTTGTTTCCTTATTTCAGAAATAGGGATAATATGTGTAATATCTACTCTGCTTTGTGCTTGGGGCAGCTGCGAGGAGCAAATGCGTTAATGGCCATGAACATGGTCCTGATAGCACTCCGAAGCAGAAATAAGCCTCTTCCCAAATGTAGGCCCCATTTGGGAAAATCTGCTCCCTGCCTGGCCTTCCCATCCTGGGCACCAAAGTCTTTTTCTTTTTTAAGTTTATTTATTTATACTGAAAGAGAGAGAGAGTGAGCAGGGGAGGGGCAGAGAGAGAGAGAGACAGAATCACAAGCAGGCTCCGCACTGTCAGCACAGAGCCCGATGCGGGCTTCAAACTCATGCACTGTGAGATCATGACCTGAGCTGAAACCAAAAGTCGGACGCTTAACTGACTGAGCCACCCTGGCACCCCTGGGCACCAAAATCCCCACTGCATTTGTCAGGGGGGTTCCATGCAGTCCAGTTAACTGTACTTGAAGACAACAAAAAGCCGAAATGACTCAAGGTAGCCAAAGATTATCTAGAACTTAGTGCAATTTAAACCGAAGCATAATTATCTACATCAAACCACAGTTCCTATATTGTTGGGTTCTCATATTAATTTCCCTGTAGGGCTTCGACAAGAAGAGAAGCACAAAAACCCAGAATGGTCAAGAACAGCAACAACCTCTAAACCACATGGAACTCAATATGTCTTGTTGAAGCCCTACAGGTCCTTCTCTGTGTGTCCCGCGTTTGGGTCTCATGCCAAGCTGCTCTGGGAAGTGAGCTTTTCTGCCGTCGGAGCTGAGGGTGACGGGAGTAGTCGTTGCGTCCTTGGATTAGGGGGTTGGTAATAGATTCTTCCAGGCAGAGGAAGCAGCAGTGCCAAGGCACTGGGGCATCAGAGAGCATGGCATGTATAGAGCTACCATGGCTCAGTTGACTCAAGAAAAGGGATTAAGGGGGGGCCGGCGTGGCTCAGCCGGTGAAGTGTCCGACTCTTGATTTCAGCTCAGGTCACGATCTCACGGGAGATTAAGCCCCGTGTCATGCCTCATGCTTCTCACCAAGCGTGGATCCTCCTGGGGACTCTCTGTCTCCCTCTCTCTCTGTCCTCCCCCCCCCCCCCCGCTCACGTGCACGCACACACTCTCTCTCTGTCTCCAAAGAGATTAAGAGGTGGAGTGATGGACATGAGGCTGAAGAGATAAGCAGAGGCTGGATCATGAAGGGCCTTGGACACCATGCTGGAAAAGCGCACGAAACTAGTGAAAGGTTTGAAGTAGGGACTCATCATGATCAGGTCTGTGTGTTTGAGAACGCAATACTGAAAGAAGATTCAGAATGCTCAAGCATATCACAGGAAGGCCAGTTGGGAAATGAGGAAGGACCCCCCAGTTCCCATCCAGGATGTGGCAAGGTGTTTGGTTATAAGGCAGTAGCTGTGGAGACAGAGATTCAAACTTGGCCCCGCTGAAGCAGGAGTAACCAGGGACTAAGGATAGCACTGGCTAAGTGCTGTAGAGGTCAAGGCCTATAAGGGCAAGGAAGAGGTCCTGCATTTGTCTCATGGGAAGTCACTGAGGCAGTTCTTTCATGTGCAGAGTCCCCGACAGCTTTAGCAGGTGTGGGGCATTGAAGTCAAGTCCAGCACAGTTCATTTGTTTTTTCATTTGAGAGAGACAGAGAGAGAGCATGAGCTAGGGCAGAGGGACAGAGGGACAGAGGGAAACACAGAGAGAGAGAGAGAGAGAGAGAGAGAGAGAGAGAGAGCATGAACTCGGGCAGATGGGCAGAAGGCGGGGGGGAGAGAGAGAAAGGGAATCCCAAGTAAGCTCTGTGGGGCTCAATGCCATGATCATAAGATCATGACCTGAGCCAAAATCAAGAGTCAAGCATTCAACTCACTGAGCCACCCAGGTGTCCCAGGACAGTTAATTTTTTTTGTGTCATTTTGCTTGTATTAAAGAACACAAACCAGTACTGTATTTGTGGGGTTTTTTGGCCTATTCAACATTCTAAGTATTTTGAGTCAGCAGTTAACAACCAGGAGATTTAGGGGCACCTGGGTGGCTCAGATGGAAAAACATGGGACTCTTTTTTTTTTTCCAAGTGTTTATTTATTTGTTTGATAGAGAGAGAGAGAGAGAGAGAGAGAGAGAGAGAGAGAGAGAGAGAGAAAAGGGAAGGGAAGGGAAGGGAAGGGAAGGGAAGGGGCAGAGAAAGAGGGAGACAGAGAATCCCAAACAGGTTCCACGCTGTCAGCACAGAGCCTGATGCAGGGCTCGAACTCACAAACTGTGAGATCATGACCTGAGCTGAAATCAAGAGGTAGACACTTAACTCACTGAGCCACCCAGGTGCCCCAGCATGAGACTCTTGATGTCAGGGTTGTGAGTTTGAGCCCCATGTTGAATGTAGGTATTACTAAAAAGAAACACAAAAAACCAAAAACACCCCCACAAACTTAAAAATATAGGATGGGGCACTTGGGTAGCTCTGTCTATTGAGCATCCAACTCTTGATTTCAGCTCAGGTTATGATCCCAGGGTTGTGGGATCGAGCCCTGCGTGGGGCTCTGCGCTGAGTGCTTTTCCCTCTGCCCCCCCTGCCCCACTCAGGCACGCTCTCTCTCTCTCATTCTCTCTCTCTCTCACATTAAACAATAAATAACTTTAAAAAACCAGGAGATTTTACATTTTGAAAGTCCAAACCTCTCATTTCTCTTGAGAATTCAAAAGCTCTGTATGCACTGGGCCTCCATTTGTTCACGGTCATGGTCAGCTGGAACTGAGTAGCTACTGCTCCCTTTAGATGTAGTGCTTGCTCTCCAGTCTACCATGAACCCACCCTGGCACTCTACTGTGGCCCGCATGGCCTTATGTAGGCTTTCAATTTATGACCCTCAGGTTATCTCAGGCCAGGCTTTAAAGGGGATTTAAGGAAGCTACATTACTCCTACAAGATGGTCTTTATCACCATACTCAAGAGACTAGCTCATGAGCTGAGAATCAAGGTAATGGAGGAAGGATAGGGTTTCAGGTTGTCATGGAGCTCCTGGGTGGCTCAGGTTAAGTGCCCAACTTCCGCTCAGGTCATGATCTTGCGGTTTGTGAGTTCAAGCCCCACACGGGGCTCTGTGCTGACAGCTCAGAACCTGGAGCCCGCTCTGGATTCTGTGTCTCCCTCTTGTGATCTGTCTCTCTCTCCCTCAAAAATAAATAAACATTAAAATTTTTTTTTTAAAAAGTCATGATACTCTAAACATACGAGGCTTAAAAATATTTGGTAAGCGTGGAACCTTCTCAAAGGTATTTTATTTTATTTTTTAATTTTTAAACATTTTATTTTTGAGTAATCTCTACTCCCAAGGTAGGGCTCGAGCGCACAACCCCAAGATCGAGAGTTGCACACTCTTCCGACTGAGCCAGCCAGGCACCCCTTAAAGGCCTTTTATAAAATATTTTCTTATTGCTCTGTATTATGATAGTCTGTTTACATGGATATCTTTCCCACTCATCTTATGATCCTCTTTGGTTCTGTGCCTTTTCCTTGGCTGTGGGTCTGAAATAATAGAAGGTGCCGAATACACACATCTGTTGAAAGAGCAAAAACCGGGGAGAGGTAAGGCTGCTCCTCTTTGTTGTCGGGAGAACCAGATGAGACACTGCCTATTACAGTCCTATTGTGCATACAGCCCCTTGCTAGGCACTGCAGGGACACCAGAGGGACGACCCGGTTCCTGCCGCTTGCTCTCTGCCTGGTAGGGGGGCTCGACACCCTAACATAAGCAGAGAAAACGATGCCGTGTGCCACAAGAGAGGACAGGCAGAATGCCCTTGCCGTTCAGAGGAGGGAGGAGCCCCAGGAGGTTGGAGGAGCCAAAAAAGGGTTTCTGAAGGCGGGGTGGTAGCGAAGATGCACTGAGAGGGATAGGATTTCAGCACGGGACTTGGAGAGGCTGGTGGAGGCAGCTCCCTGCCTACAGGAAACGCTTCCCTTGGAATTGTGCCTCCTTGCCAAAGACCTTTTGAAAGTCTAAACCAAGTAGACACGCTGGTTCCTCTTTTGCCAAGTGGTCTCCTTTACCCTCTTTGAGAACTCTGCACGTGGACCATGACGTAGGCAGCCAAAAATCCCACAGTATGACACTTCGCTTGGTCGTGACACCGGGCTTATTTGAACTGTTGAACTGATACCATTTCGTTGCTAAACATTCATCTGGCAAAATATTTACTGAGTGTCTTTTGTATGCTGGGTACTGGCATTGTTACAAGATGCAGGGGCATATTAATGTGAATACTATATAGATATGCCCCCCCCACCCCGTCCCAGCCTCTGGTCTATTGAGACAGCTATGAAGTCTGTTTAACGTGGAAAGTAGTCCAAAGGTCTGATCAGAAGTGCTACGGATGTACAAAGGAGGAAGCGATTAGCTAAATCTATAAAGGGGGTGAGGGAAGCTTTCATGAAGGAGGTGACATGTTTGGTGGGCCTTGAAGAATAAGTAGGATTTCAAAAAAAAAAACCAAAAACAAACAAACAAAAAAAGAATAAGTAGGATTTCTCAAGGGGGAAGGGAGTGAATTAACATTAATCAGAGCCAAGTACTGTGTACTTACCCTACAGTGATACTTGTCGTCCAGGTATCACCATTTCTACTAAATAAACCTGGTCATTGTCAGTTAGGCTTTGAACTCAGGCCTCTCTAGGCCCACTCTATCTAGCTGCCTTCACGAGGAAGAAGCAGGGGCCGGTGGGGAGGTAGAGAGGCACGCTAGGCAGAAGCAAAAGGGTTGCTGGAGATTGACAGGAGTTGGGTCAGCAGGGCCTCCTTTCAGCTATGAACGTGATTGCTCGACTTTGGAGCTCTTGAGGGGCGAAGATCGTTTCCTTTGAGACCTGCTTTTGCAGTGGGACTTGCTCAGTGTCTGTTGCTCGGTGTCTGCTTACGTTGATGCGAATATTCAGTTCAGCAAGCATTTATTGACTGAATTGGCTGCAGCACGAGGGATTTGGGCTGCTTGGCCATCGTCACAATCATTTGTACAGTGATAGATGGGAGCGATTCTGAGAAGACTCCCGTTAGGCCTTCAGTTAGCCAAAGTCACCAGATTGATGATACTGTTTCCTGGTCCTTATAGACAGAGAGACATGGCCTGAAAGTAAAGGCTGAAAGAACTTATTTGTCAAGAAAGTAGCTCTCTTGAAAGTACAAAATGTTGTATATTTAATAGCCACTTAAAATCCTTTCTTGAATAACCAATGGTTTAAGTCAATAGGTACACAGATAAGATGATAGAGGAAGCAAATGTCTGGGACGCCTGCGTGGCTCAGTTGGTTGGGTGTCCGACTTCGGCTCAGGTCACCATCTTGCCATTCCCGAGTTCCAGCCCCACGTCACGCTGTGCTGACAGTTCAGAGCCTGGAGCCTGCTCCCAGTTCTGTGTCTCCCTCTCTCTCTGCCCCTCCCCTGCTCGTGCTCTGTGTGCTCTGTCTCTCTCTTTCAAAAATGAACAAATGTTAAAAAAAATTAAAAAAAAAACCCAAAAAGCAAATATCTATACACTCCCATACATTCGTATATGCACACATGAGTAGTGAACTAATTAGAATTTGTACATGGGCTTAATTGATAAAAATGGCCCCAAAGCAAAGTCTACTGTAGTAGTTCCCTACCCCACTTAACAAAAACAAAAACTTCCCCTTTTTCTCCTTTGAGCAAAAGAAATATGTCTGACTAAGGACTGTTGAGGTTGTTACTGAAAGGAAAAGTCATGTAAGCCTGCTCACTTTGCTGACGGGAACAAACTTAGCAAGTATTAGAGGAGGCAGAAACCTCAGTGCCAGCGACGAAGGTTCCACAGACCCACGTAACTAAACAATTTCTCTGCATCGCTCCGTGGGGAGATGTTGGTCAAAGGGAACAGAGTTTCAGAAATGCAAGATGAATGAGTCCTGGAGATCTAACGTACAGCATGGTGACTTTAGTTAACAGTAGTGTATTGTATACTCGACATTTGTTAAGAAGGTAGATCTTGGGGCACCTGGGTGGCTCAGTCGGTTAAGCGTCCGACTCTTGGTTTCGGCTCAGGTCACTGTCTCACGGTTTTGTGGGATCAAGCCCTACATGGGGCTCTGCACGGACAGTGAGGAGCCTGCATGGGATTCTCTCTCTCCCTTGCTCTCCGCCCCTCCCCCACTCATGTTGTCTCTGTCTCTCTCAAACATAGATAAACTTAAAAAAAAGAAGGTAGATCTCAAGTGTTCTCACCACATACACAAAAGAAGGAAATAAAAGAACATGGTAGCTATGTGAGGTGACGGGTATGTTAATTAGCTTGATTGTGGTGATCATTTCATAGTGAAAACATCAAGTTGTATACCTCAAATATATACAGTTTTCTGTGTTAATCCTACCTTTATTTGGTTATTATTATTTAACATTTTTTTACGTTTTTTAATTTATTTTTGAGAGGGAGAGACAGAGCGAGCTGGGGAGGGGCAGAGAGAGAGGGAGACATAGAATCCGAAGCAGGCTCCAGGCTCTGAGCTGTCAGCACGGAGCCCGACATGGGGCTCTAACTCGCGAGCTGTGAGATCATGACCTGAGCCGAAGTCGAATGCTCAGCCGACTGAGCCACCCAGGTGCCCTGGGTTTTCCAAACATTTTTTAAAAATTAATTAATTAATTAATTTTTAAGTAAGCTGTACACCCGAGATCAAGTGTCGTATGCTGTACTGACCGACCAGCCAGATGCCCTAATCCTACCTTTATTTGTTAATCATAAAGCTGAAGAAAAAAAAAACAAACCCTAAAAAACCAGAACCCTTCCCTGTATGCTACCGGTTTAAAGCACACATAGGCACCTCCAAATTGCTAAACCTTCTCCATCCCTTATCTTTCTTTTTTTTTTTTTTTTATTAGCCATGATCCTAGCCCAGATTGTCACCATAGCACCCGGACACTGCTGCAGTACCTTTTGCATTGTTCTGTTTCTAGCTGTTTTCCAACCCATCTATGCGTAGCTGTTCGAAAACTGAACCTTACTTGCTTCTTCCCAACTGTCTTTCATTCAGGGAAAATAGACGGACTCTTTTCCTGATTAGGTACAGAACACGTGTTTATTCATAAAGCGCAAAAATAAAAGACAGAAAAATATAAGGAATAAAGTAAAACATCACCTGAATCTCACCACCCTGAGACAACCACCCATGGCCTGTTGGTTATGGTCTTTTCATGCATCTCTCATATGTATTTACATGGAAATGCAATTTTACAATTCTTTTTTTCTCTTTCCTTCCTTCCTTCCTTCCTTCCTTCCTTCCTTCCTTCCTTCCTTCCTTCCTTCTTTCTATTAAAGGATTTTTAATAATCTCTGCACCCAGCACAGGCCTCTAACTCACAACCCTGAGATCAAGAGTCGCGTGCTCTACCCACTGAGCCAGCCAGGTGCCCCTCAATTTTACAATTCTTAATTGTTTGCTTGTTACCTTTCACTGAATAACCAGTGTTAATGACTGGGTGTATATATCCTTTAGTCCTTTATTCAGGTTCATATAACTATGTTAAAAATAATTAGACACAGGAGCGCCTGGGTGGCTCAGGCAGTTAAGCATCCAACTTCGGCTCAGGTCACGATCTTGCTGTTCGTGAGTTTGAGCCCCGCGTTTGGCTCTGCGCTAACAGCTCAGCGAGCCTGCTTCAGATTCTGTGTCTTCCTCTCTCTCTGACCCTCTCCCACTCCCACTCTGTCTCTCTCTCAAAGATAAATAAACATTAAAAAAATTATTAAAAAAATAATTAGACATGGACACATAAAGAGAATTAAAAACCATTATTCATTTTCATTTATTTAGTTTGAAATTTTTTTAATGTTTATTTATTTTTGAGAGAGAGAGAGAGAGAGAGAGAGAGAGACAGAGTGCGAGTGGAGGAGAGGCAGAGAGAGAGGGAGACACAGAATCCAAAGTAGGCTCCAGGCTCTAAGCTGCCAGTGTAGGGCCCGACATAGGGCTTGAATCCACAAACTGCAAGATCATGACCTGAGCCAAAGTCGGATGCTTAACCGACTGAGCCACCCAGGCGCCCCCAAAACCATTACTCATTTTTAAAGAGGTATCGTGTGATATACTTTTTTTTTTTTGTCTCTTACATTTCTTGCTCCACAGTGAAATCTCTCCACCTTTACTAGTAAGATCTAATGAATTCCTTTAATATCTGCACAGTATTCTATGGTATGGATATATAATTTATTCACTTATATCTCCGCAGAAGGGCCTTCTTTCTGCTGTAAACATCATTGTGTATGTATTTGTGTAAGTCTCCTTAAACTGGTATTTATATTTCTTTGGGATAGAGTCACAGCTGTGGAATTTCTGGGACAAAAGGTATGTGTAGTTTTAATTTTTATAGGTATTCCCAGATTGCTTTCCCAAAAGGCTGTAAATAGTCACATTAACGTAAGCAGTTTTATGAAAGTATACTCCTCCTCCCCCATCCTGCCAGCAGTAAGTGTTGGTACTTAAATAGTTGCCAATCTCATGGGCGAGAAATACCACATTATTTTGTTTTTAATTTGCATTTCTCAAACTGCCATTGTTTAGTTACCGTTTGGATTTGCACTTCATTTCCTTTGTTAATTTTTCCGCTATGTTTTTTGTCTTATCAATTCTTAAAAACAATTTTTTTGAATATTTATTTTTGAGAGAGAGATGGCGCAAGCGGAGGAGGGCAGGGAGAGAGGGAGATGGAATCCGAAGCAGGATCCGAGCTCTGAGTTGTCAGCATAGAGCCCACTCGGGACTCGAACTCACAAGCCGTGAGATCATGACCCAAGCCGAAGTCAGAGGCTTAACCATCAGGTGCCCCTGTCTTATCAGTTTGAAGGAGCTATTTGAGTCTTACAGATATTGACCTCTTATCTGGCAATGTATAGTAAGTTTTCTTTCTCACTGTATCATTTGCCCTTCTATATGGTATTTTTTTTCCCATAGAAATGTTGAAAAAGAAAAAAAAAGTCACATGGTAAAAAGTTTAAATTTTTCTTTATAGCTTGTGGGTGTTCCATATCAGTTAAAAGAGTTCCCAAACCAATAAGTTAAACATGTGTTTTCATAAAAGTTCCTATAGTTTTTCTTGTTTTAGCATTTAACATTTTATTTTATTTTTTGAGAGACAGAGAGTGAGTGGGGCAGGGGCAGAAAGAGAGGGAGACACAGAGTCTGAAGCAGGCTCCAGGCTCTGAGCTGTCAGCATAGAGCTCCATGTGGGGGCTCGAACCCACGAATGTGAGATCTTGAGCTGAGCGGAAGTCAGATGCTCAACCGACTGAGCCACCCAAGCGCCCCTCTTGTTTTGGTATTTAAACTTATGTTTTTACTATATCTCAAAGTTTTAAAAGTGGGGTATTAAGGAGAATTTAAATTAATTTTATACTGGATCGGTAGGCAATTGTGCCAGTCTCTTTTTATTAAATAAATTGCCTCTTTCCTATTGAATTGAATTACCAGCTTTGTCATATATCAAAGGCCCACATAAACTCATCTCTATTTCTACACTTCGTTTTGTTTCACTGATCTATTAGTCTATTCTTATGCTAATATCATACTATTTTGTTTATAAAGGGCTTCATGATACATTTAAAATCTTTTAAAGCAGATATCGCATAGGGGCGCCTGCCCGGCTTGGTTGGTGGAGCATGTGACTCTTGATCTCCGTGTCATGAGTTTGAGCCCCATGTTGGCATGGAGCCTACTTGAAGAAAAAAAAAAGTAGATATTGCAGATATTGTTTTTATTTTCTATAACTTTATTAGGTATTCTGAGACATTTATTTTTCCACCTAAGCATTAAGATCATGTATATCTGTTTATAAAATAAAGGAAACAAAAATTATGGGACCCTAATTGTAATTGCATTAAATTTATATATTCACTAAAAAATTTTCTTTTAATGTTTATTCATTTTTGATAGAGACAGAGCATGAGTGGGGGAGGGGCAGAGAGAGATTGAGGGAGACCAGAATCCAAAGCAGACTCCAGGCTCCGAGCTGTCAGCACAGAGCCTGACGCGGGGCTCGAACTCACGGATGGTGAGATCATGACCTGAAGTCGGACACTTAACCGACTGAGCCACCCAGGCGCCCCATATATTCATTTTGAAGAATTAAAATCATTTTTATTTTAGTTAGGTTTCCCATCCAAAAACGTTGTATGTGTTTTCATTTATTCAAGAAAACTAACTTCAATAGGGCTTACATTATAGCCAACTTTATAAGCCCAGAGTCAGCATAAAAGACCTAGCTATTGAAAAAAGTGGAGTCAGAAGTGGTCATTATTTGCTGACACTTTGATTTCTCTTTGTAAACTGTAAAAGATTAAACTGAAAGTTAAGCAACACTAATTATAGATATTAGAAATGTAGTAAATACAAACTAAGCACAGGTAGCCATCATTCCCACTGTCAAAATAGTTGCTAGACGGGCACGAAAAAAAAATCTACCAAATGATCAAATTTCACTCTCTGAATTGAAAACCTTCTATAATGGACCCATATGTGCATATCACTAAAACAATTTACGACTAGGTTTTTTTCATTTTGCTAAAGATCATTTGTAGCAATTACATATCTTTAACATATTATTTTACTCTTTATTTACGTTAAAGGATGTGGTTGTTGCAGCATAGAAGGAAAATAATTCATCTGATGCTGTATGGTGTCACGACATATTGCATGCAAACATACCCACTAATGAGGTCATTAAGGGTTAAGTTGTTAAGTAATTACTGTTTTAAATTGCTTTTTAATGTCTATTTATTTTTGAGAGAGAGAGAGAGAGAGAGTAGGAGCAGGGGAGGGGCAAAGAGAGAGGGAGACACAGAATGTGAAGCAGGCTCCAGGCTCTGAGCTGTCAGCACAGAGTCCAACATGGGGCTCAAACCAACCAACCGCGAGATCATGACCTGAGCCAAAGTCGGACGCTTACCCCACTGAGCCAGCCAGGCGCCCCAAGTAATTACTGTGTTAAATGCTTAATATTATGTTGAAATCTTTGGTGGGTGGTTGCATAGGTATCTAAGAGTGCGTTAGTGATAGTTGAGGAAATTCATTGGTATTGAGAGGGCTGGGAACACACTATTTTCTTTTGAAACAATGGACTGGAGGCTCCTGCTTTAGAAAAAAAAATTAACATTTATTCATTTTTTGAGAGACAAAGAGAGAGAGAGCGCCTGCGGGGGAGGGGCAGAGAGAGAGGGAGACACAGAATCCAAAGCAGGCTCCAGGCTCTGAGCTGTCAGCACAGAGCCCGATGCGGGGCTCGAACTCACAAACTGTGATATCATGACCTGAGCTGAAGTCGGCTGCTTAACCGACTGTGGAGGCTCCTGCTTTTAGAAAATTTGTCAGTCAACATGTTTTTTACGCATTGAATAGATTCTGATGATGAGTGGTACCTGTGCCCTACAAACAGTAGATTTCCTCTGCTATACCAGTGAAAAACAAATTCGGGCTAAAATGGGAAAAGATACACCCACAATGGCCACTGTGGTTTGGGGTGCCGGAGGACACTTTGACCCTACCTGGCGTTAGGCAGTGTCTGTGATGGCTCCCAATGATCCCGGCTTCCAGGTATTCGTGCCCTGATGTAACCTACCATTCGTCGCATGGAGCTCAACCTACTTGACTTGGTTCTAATGACCCGCATCTCACAAAAGTGATGGATGTCACTTTTGAGATTAAGTCACAAAAAGACCGTGACTTTCTTCTTGCCTCTTTTCCTCTCTGATCTCTCACTCTGGGGGAAGCCAGCTGCCATCTTTTTAGTATAGAGAGGTCCTTGAGGCAAGGGACCAACAGCTAAGAAGGATTTGAAGCCTTGCCATTAGCTTGTGAGTGAGCTTAGAATTGGATCCCGCCCAAATCAAGCCTTGAGGTGACTGCGGCCTGCCGGACCCCTTGATCGCAGCCTTGCGAGAGACTTGAGACAGAGGCGTCGGCTAACCACCAGATTTCTGGTGCACGGGAACTGGGAGATAATAAATGTTTGTTATTTTAGGGGGTGATTTGTTGTGCAGCAATAGATGAATAACGTACAGCATCAGAATGTAAGGGCTGTGAAGAGAGGCCCCAAGAATATCCGGTTCCCCACTGTATCTCTGTAGCACTTAGCATGGAGCATTGTGCAAAGTACGCTTTCAGTAAATATTAGTTGAATGAATGAATGAATGAATGAATGAATGAATGAATGAATGAAAAGGCCAAGAGAATTGTCCTTTTCCCAATTCTGTCACATTTTTGTCATCTGGGCCCCAAAGCAGCTCTAGGCGTAGAATCATAAAATCTCTTCTGGAAAGAGTTGCAATGTGCTTGTGATGCTCCTTTAAACACAAGACCTAAACTGAGTCCAGAGAACCAGGCCAGGAACAAACTGACACTGTGCCACCACTCCCTCTTGCGCCAGAGACCTATTTTCTCCCAAAGTATGCTGGTCTATGGAGATTCAGCTCTGCTTTCCATAAAGGGTACCTTTTTAATTTATTTTTTATTTTTACATAATCTCTACACCCAACGTGGGGCTTGAACTCACAACCCCGAGGTCAAGAGTCACATGTTCTACTGACTGAGCCAGCCAGGCAGCCCATAGAGGGTAGCTTTAACATTATCACCCTAAATGTGGAGACTGAATTCCCATTTTCATTTCAGAAGAGAGCCTTTGTTTAGCATTTGGGTGTTTTTCTTCTCAGAACAAAGGAAGAGCCCGCTTTAAAGGAGCATTGGTAACTCGGCCAACTACTAGAAAGAAATTGCTTTTAGTGTGAAAATGACATTTCGTTGTTGCCGGTTTTCTCCCTTCTCAGCTTTATCCACTGAGGTTAAGAAAGTATCTTCGGAGTTTAGACTTTCCCATGGGCCCCTTTGGAATGCCGTAGCCCATAGATCCCATGCTACACCAATCTACTGCCCTGGCTCAGTTTCTCCCCTGGATTTGTAACATTATAGCAGAAAGCCTTTTTTGCTTGTAAAGCCCGGGGAGAGGAGAGGTGCATTGAGAGTGCCAAAGATTAAAAAAAAAAAAACAACAACAACGGATATTAAAAATAGAGGCTGGTTCATGTTACCAGATCTGGCTGCAGATCATCTGGAAAAGACTATTAAAATTTTAAGTGGTCATATTTTCTCCTGTGAAAATGAAGCTCCAATAAAACAACCCAGTGAATTGTTTCTTAACGCTTTTCTTTGGCTCTCTGTGAATAGTGAAAACAACCTGAATAGTTCCAACCCATTTTATTTATTAGCTACATAGATAGTATTGTAGCTTAAACTTGTTCTTAGCTGAAAAGAATTGTACTTCTCTGTTCTAACTTCACACAGAAATATGGTTTTTTTCCCCTCAAGGTAAATGTTGTGGATATGAGCGTTTCAGGGTGGTTTGCATCAAAATCCAGAACTTAATTCAATAAACTTTTTTTTTCTTAATGTTTATTCACTTTTAAGAGATGGAGAGAGACAGAGCGTGAGTGGGGGAGAGAGAGGGGGAGACTCAGAATCTGAAGCAGGCTCCAGGCCCCGAGCCATCAGCACAGAGCCCGATGCGGAGCCCCAACCCACGAGCTGCGAGATCATGACCTGAGTCGGATGCTTAACTGACTGAGCCACCCAGGCACCCCAATAATCTTTCTTTAATGTTTATTTATTTATGTTGAGAGACGCAGAGAGAGCACAAGTAGGGGAGGGGCAGAGAGAGGGAGAGAGAATGTCAAGCAGGTCCCCCTGGCTGTCAGTGCATAGCTCAGTCCCACACACTGTGAGATCATGAGCTGAGCTGAAATCAAGAGTCAAATGTTCAACTGACCGAGCCACCCAGGCGCCCCAAGTCAATAAAGTTTTATAGAGTCTACTATGTGCACATATTTCCTGTCCTCAAGGGGTTTATAATCTAAGAGTTAGAAGAAATATGATGATAATGGCATCTTTTACTGAGTGGTCAGCAGTGCCCAACACCCGTCCCCCAGATGACTTCCTTTCGTCTCCCCTAGAACCTATTTAGCAGCAGTATTATTATCTTAATTTGATCTTATTTGTAAAGTTTATTTTTTTTTAAAGTTTATTTATTTATTTTGAGAGAGACAGAGTGTGAGTTGCGGAGGGGCAGAGAGAGAGGGAGAGAGAGAATTCCAAGCAGGCTCCGCGCTGCCAGTGCAGAACCCGATGTGGGGCTCGAACCCACAAAACTGCGAGATCATGACCTGAGCCGAAACCAAGAGTCGGACGCCTAAGCGACTGAGCCACCCAGGCGCCCCTAAAGTTTGTTTATTTTTTTAGTAATCTCTACACCCAGCGTGGGCCTCAAACTCACGACACTCCGAGCTCAAGAGTCACACGCTCCACCGACTGAGCCAGCCAGGTGACCCATCTTAATTCTACAGATAAAGTAAAGTGAGTCCTACAGAGGCCAAATAATTCTGGGGATAAAGCCCAGGTCTGTCTGCTGGCATTCTTAACTGACAAAGAACTATAACACACAGTTTATTAAGGTGACTCTGGTATGAAAACCTGCTGGGTAGCCTCCAAGAAACCGAAGCCTGTGGGTCCCTTGCAGTGGGAGAATAGAAAGTTGGGTTGCAGAGCTGACACTCAAAGGCATTGATGGAAGGGCATTGCCAGGTGTGGAGCCTGAGGCTGAGTTTTCCTCATGGGTGGAAACTTCACCTGGCCTGCATATGGCGAGGACTGACAGATTGAAAGCTCTCTTTTGATGCTGTGGGAGATAGTGAATGATTGTTTTAAGTCCCTAGTGATTTAGCTGACTGATCCCACTAACAAGACAAGACAGAATGTGGTAAGTGGCATAAGAGAGATTTATCTAAAATGCCATTGGGTTTCAGATTAAAAAAAAAATAATGAAAGCTTGTAGTTCCAGAACGCTTCCCCTGTGCCAAGCACTATGCTAAGTGCCTTACATGCATCATCTCACTCCGCCCTCACCACGCTTACCTTGTTGAAGGGGGAAATTTCTCAGGCCCATGGATAACTCTGAGTTCATCCTCTTGTCTAAAGCCACACAGCTAGTGAGCAGTGGAGCTAGATTCAAATCTAGATCTGTCTGGTTGACCTCAGAGTTTCTAGCGGGTGACTTAGGACAGTCTTTATGAAGTAGGTGGCATTTGCGATGGACCCTAAAGGGTGGGTAGCTAGCCACAGGCAGAGGTCATTCTAAGCAAGAGCGCAGAGCCTGAGCAAAGGCTTGTACGAGGTAGGGGGTGAAGTCAAGGGCAGGAACAGCAAGGAGTGTAGTTTGCCTGGAGCTTCTGGTATTCAAAGAGCTAGGGGGGAAGAGAAGACTGAAGAGAGCTGTTAGATCCACATTTGGGTGGTCTCTGAATTCCAGACTGAAGAATTTGTACTATATGTTTGCTAGCGTTGCTAGAACAAACTGGACGGCAGAAAGGGCTCCTTGGCTTGTAGATCTTCTCCTACCCCGGTCTTCACATTGTCTTCCCTCTGTGTTTATGTCCAAACTTCCTTTTCTTATAGGGTCACCAGTCAGTTTGGATTAGGACCCACCCTAAAGACCTAATTTTAGTTCGATTACTTCTATAAAGACCCTCTCTCCAAATAAGGTCCCATTCTGAGGTACCAGGAGTTAGGACTTCGACATACACATTTTCGGGGGATCACACAATGCAAACTATAACGCTAGCCAGGAGATGGTTGTTTAATGTCAGATGTTCAAATCAGGTACATAAAATCATGCAATGCAAATCACACGAAATAAAAAGGGTAATAAATCTCATAGGCTTTGGCATAATGACAAGCAAAAGAAAACCTTTCTATTTAAAACAAGAACTGACTGCAGAGATTTTTTGCATCAAGAAAAGAGGCATTTTTCATGTCCAGGGAGATGAATCTGTGTTTAGAAAAATGTCTTGGGGTGCCTGGCTGGCTCAGTCGGTGGAGCACGCGACTCTTGATCTCAGGGTTGTGAGTTCGACTTTTGATCTTGGGGCTGTGAGTTCGAGCCCCACGCTGGGTGTAGAGATTACTGAAAAATAAAATATTAAAATATTTAACAAAGAAAAAAAGGAAAATGTCTCTTTAATGGCCTATTCGAGTTTCAGTGGCATTGTTCGAAAGGGGAGAATGAAACAAAGAATTGAATTTCTCATTATACTAAAGGTTGACTTTGAAGAAATGGGGTCGGGTGGAGATGATGTAAGAAGAAAGGAAGGTGAGAATAATGAGTGGGGGAAGAGAAAGGAGAAGTAAAACATGACCGGCAACTCGGGGATAATTCGGGATAGCGGCAGTGGTTGGGGGTGTATACTATTCCATTTAAAATTGTTTATTATATTGCGAGGCATGTGATACCTTCCTTTCAAAAGGCTTCTGTGCACAATATCCTCTTGCTAGTGGCGTGTCAGGGGATTAGTGGAAAAGGAGCTGCATTTTATGGCTAGGTAGGTCTATACGGGGTAGAGAAGAGAATGACTACAGAAAGCAAGATATTTCTGAGATCATGAGCTTAGTGGAAAGAAGAAATTGAAAGCTTAGAGTTCTGGAATTAGATCAAGTAGGGATCACTACTTATTAGTGGTGTGGCCTTTAGGAAATCAGCTAACCTCCTAAGCCTCAATGTCCTCATCTTGAAAGTGGGGACAAAAACCAGAAGCTAGCTCATAAAGCTGCTGTGTGTAATAACTAAATGACAAAATGGTTGTAAAATGTTTGGGGCCACCGCAGACGCATAACTACGTGCATGATAAATATTAGCTGTGGGAGACTACCAGCAGTTTGTGGCATGGGGACTCAAAACACTTTTTTTCTAACTATTGAAAGGAATGGGGAGGCCAGAAGGAGGGGGGTCTTGGGAACACCCAGGCTGGAAACATCTGGGTTGCTCTGGGGAGTAAGGCTAGGTCTGTAGGAATGGAGGACTCGTAGGAAGAATGAAATTAACACAGTTCCTGGAAGACAACCCAGGACAAAATGGCTCTTGAAATTAATTCAGTCAATAACGAGCACTCCTCTTCTCATTCTTGCTCTTTCTTTCTGTCTCATAGTTTGGCTCTGTTTTCAGCAATTGTGCTGCTGAATGAGTGCCTACATCCATTCCATTTTTATGTTTTATAATGATGAATTCTAAGAATGCAGAGAAGCATGGAGGAAAAACATCATGAACATCTATATGCCCACCACCCAATTCTATCAAATCTTAACTTTTTGCCAGATTTTCTTCACTTCTTTTTATTTACTTATAGTTTAGGAGGAAAAAAAAAAAAAAGAGGGCGCCTGGGTGGCTCAGTCGGTTCAGCATCTGACTTCGGCTCAGGTCCTGATCTCACGGTCCCTGAGTTCCGGCCCTGGCGTTGGGCTCTGTGCTGACAGCTCAGAGCCCGGAGCCTGCTTCGGATTCTGTGTCTTCCTCCCTCTCTGCCCCTCCCCCGCTGGCACTCTGTCTCTGTCTCAGAAATAAATAAACATAAAAAAAAAAAAAATAGAAATGAGGATGTGCCATATTAAAAAAAAAAGAAAAGAAAAGTGAAAGCAAACCATTATAGATACAGTTGAAACTCCCTGGATATTTCTCCTTCCTTTCTTCTGGTCTGTGAATGCCTCTCTCCGGAATACAATTTTATGGAATACAATGTGAATTATGCCCCTTGGAGGTAGGCAATAGCAGTACCGAATCCAGAATTAGATGTTTATCATTCTTATGTATGCTTTAGTACTTTTAACACCTAGGACCGTATCCATAAACAATATTCTTTTACAGGTTTAAACCTTACTTATGGGACTGCCCTGTATTTAACCTTCTGCAACTTGCTTCTTTAAAAGCCACCACTCGATTATTGAATTCATCATGCCAATACATGGAGCTTCATTCATTAATTTCACTAGTTTAAAATGAAATTCCGTTGTACAAAAATGCCCCAATTTGTCTTTTCTCTGGTTGATGGACGTTTAGGTTTTTTGCTACAATTTTTTGTTGTTGCTATTGTTGCAATGAGCATTCTTGTACATCGTGCAGAGCACAAGAGTTTCTCTAGGGAATATACGGGAGTGGAATTGTGTGCCCTCAACTCTGTCAGATATTGACAAATTGCTCTCCAAAGTAATTATACTTGTTTAAAATAATTGTACTGGAGGGGTGCCTGGGTGGCTCAGTCGGTTGAGCGTTCAACTTCGGCTCAGGTCATGATTTCACAGTTCGTGGGTTCGAGCCCCGCGTTGGGCTCTGTGCTGACAGCTCAGAGCCTGGAGCCTGCTTCGGATTCTGTGTCTCCCTCTCTCTCTGTCCTTAACCCACTTGCATTCTGTCTCTACCTCTCTCAAAAATAAATAAACATTGAAAAAATATTTTAAATAATTGTACTGGTGTAGTTAATCCGCCAGCGGTGTGTGAGTTAATACCGTTTCACACCCTCATCAACAATTGGTATTGTCAGATTTTACATTTGCCACTCTAATAACTAGGAGATATCTTATTCTATTAATTTAGTTATTCTGTGTTTTTAATGTTTTAAATATAATATTGTTGACGAGGTTAAGTATACCTTCGTAAATTTATTGACCATTTGGGTTTCTCCTCTGTGAATTACCTATTCAAGTCCTTTAAGGATTAAATGAAGTAATATGAGTAAAACAATTGGAACGGCGCCCAATACAAAGCACGCAATTCAAATACAAAAAATGGGGTGCTGGGGTTTCAGTCGGTCAAGCGTCTGACTCTTGATTTTGGTCAGGTCACAATCTCACTGTCGTGAGATCCAGCCCTTTGTCCGGCTCCAAGCTGAGCGTGGAGCCCTCTTGGGACTCTCTCTCTCCCCCATCTCTGCCCCACCCCAGCTCCCACTCTCTCTCTCTCTCAAAACAAACATTAAAAAAACCAACCAAGCACACAATACACGTTATCTATCATTATTTTCCTGTTTTCCTATTTGATTGCTATTGATTGATAGTTACTACCTATTTTTATATAAACCCTTTGTTATGTGAGTTGCAAAAATTTTGTCTGTAGCTTGTATTTTCATTTTTTATAGTGTTTTATACATTTTAGATTTTAATGAGTCAAATTTATCATTTTCCTGTATGTTTTTGTAAGTTTTATGTCCTGTTAAAGAAATCTCTACCCAGATTTCATAAAGACAGTCTCTTCTCTTTTCTTTTTTCTTTTTTTTTTTTTATAAAGTTTATTTATTTATTTTGAGAGAGAGAGAGAGCAGGGGAGGGGCAGAGAAAGAGGGAGAGAGAGAGGATCCCAAGCAGGCTCCTCATCAGCAGTTCTCAGCCTGATGTGAGGCTCAAACTCAGAAACTCAGAAACTCAGAAACTCATGACCTAAGCTGAAATCAAGACTCCGGTGCTTAATCGACTGAGCTGCTCAGGTGCCCCTGCTCTCTTTTCTTATACAATTTTTAGGTTTCATTTTTACATTTAGATTAAAAAATTTTTTTTTCCTAAGATTTATTTATTTTTGAGAGAGACACAGAGCATGAGCTGGGGAGGGACAGAGAGAGAGGGAGACACAGAATCCGAAGCAGGCTCCAGGCTCTGAGCTGTTGGCACAGAGACCAATGTGGGGCTTGAACCCACAAGCCATGAGATCATGACCTAAGCTGAAATCGGATGCCTAACCGACTGAGCCATCCAGGCGTCCCTACATTTAGATTTTTAAATGTACCTGGCATTTATTTTTGTGTGTGGCATGAGGTAGGAATTGAAGTGGCTTTTTAAATTTTTAAATTTTAATTTTTTAAATTTTATTTATTTTTGAGAGAGAGAGAGAGAGAGAGAGAGAGAGAGAGACAGAGCACAAAAGGGGGAGGGGCAGAGAGAGAGGAAGACAGAATCCAAAGCAGGCTCCAGGCTCTGAGCTGTCAGCACAGAACCCGACGCACGGCTCAAACCCACGAACTGTGAGATCGTGACCTAAGCTGAAGTCGGTCACTTAACTGACTGAGCCACCCAGGTGCCCCTTTAACTTTCTTATTTGAGAGAGGGAGAGAGAGCACGTGTGCCAATGGGGGAGAGGGGCAGAGGGAGAGAAAGAATCTCAGGCAGGCTGCTCAGTCCCACACCCTGGTATCATGTCCTGAGCTGAAACCAAGAGTTGGATGCTCAACTAACCAAGCCACCCAGGCGCCTTGAAGTGTTTTTGTTTGTTGGTTGGTTGGTTTGTTCCCGGTAGGTAACTGGCCACATTTGCTGAATAGGCCATCCTTTCCCCATCGATATGTAATGTCCCTTCTGTTGTGGAGGTCTGTTTTGTAGTTTCTGTATTTGTTTTTTATTTTATTTTACTTTATTTATTATTTTTATTTATTTTATTTTATTGTTTATTTCGTTTTTTTCTATTTGTTTTGTAGTTTTTCTATTTGGTCATTTTGGGCTATTTGTCCCTGCACCATTACCATACTGTCACGACAACTCTAGTTCTGTAGTAAAATCTGTCAACAAGGTTCTTCTGTGTTGCATTTCTTCACACATTTTCTCCCTCATCTTGGCTCTTTGTTCTTCCGTATGAATTTTAGAATCAACTTATAAAATCCCACAAAAATCTTTTTATTCAAAGTTTTCTTTATTTAAGTCCTCTCTACACCCAGCGTGGGGCTCGAACTCACAACCCCGAGATCGAGTCATATGCTCTTATGGCTGAGCCAGCCAGGAGCCCCCAGAATCTTTTCTGATTGCAGTGTTGTTGACATACAGTATTATATTAGTTCTAGGTGTCCAACATAGTGATCTGATGTTTATGTACATAATGATGTGATTGCTGTGATAAATGTAGTTACCCTCTGTGACCATGCAAAATGTTTACAACATTGTCGATTGTATCTCTGTGCAGTGCATTACATCCCTGTGACTTATTTATTTTATAAATGGAAGATTGTACCTCTTAATCTCCTAAACCTATTTCATGCGCTTCTGCACCCCATCCCCTCTGGCAACCTCCAGTTTGTTCTCTGTATTTATGAGTCTGTTTCTGTTTTTTTGTTCTTTAGGTTCTACGTATGGTATTTGTCTTTCTGTGTCTCACTTGTTTCACTTACCATAATACTCTCTAGGACTATCCATGTTGTTGCAAATGGCACGATTTCTTGATTTTTTTATGGCTGAGTAATATTCCATTCTGTATACATACCACATCTTATTTATCCATTCATCTATTGAACTGCTGTTCTTGTTTCCTTTAGGTAAATACCCAGCAGTGGAATTATTGAATTGTATGGTATTTCTATTTTTAATTGTTTTCGGGAACCTCCATACTGTTTTCCACAGTGGCTGCACCAAATTACATTCCCACTAACAGCGCATGAGGCTTCCCTTTTTTTGCCACATCCTTTCCGGTATTTGTTATTACCTATCTTTTTGATACTAACCATTCTGACTAGTGTAAAGTGATATCTCATTGTGGTTTTGATTTGCATTTCCCTGATGTAATGTTGAGCATCTTTTCAAAAAATGCCCATTCAGATCCTCAGTTCATTTTTTAAATGCATTATTTGTTTCTTTGGCGTGGGGTTGTATGAGTTCTTTATAAATTTTGGATATTAACCCCTTATCAGATGTATCATTTGCAAATATCTTGTCCCATTCCGCAGGTTGCCTTTTCTTAATTTTTTTTAATTTTATTTTTTATTTTTAAAAATTTACATCCAAATTAGTCAGCATATAGTGCAACAATGATTTCAGGAGTAGATTCCCTTAGTGCCCCTTACACATTTAGCCCATCCCCCTCCTACACCCCCTCCAGTAACCCTCAGTTTGTTCTCCGTATTTATGAGTCTCTTCTGTTTTGTCCCCCTCCCTGTTTTCATATTATATTTGTTTCCCTTGCCTTATGTTCATCTGTTTTGTCTCTTAAAGTCCTCATATGAGTGAAGTCACATGATTTTTGTCTTTCTCTAATTTCACTTAGCGTAATTAATACCCTCCAGCTCTATCCACGTAGTTGCAAATGGCAAGATTTCATTCTTTTTGATTGCTGAGTAATACTCCATTGTATATATATACCACATCTTCTTTATCCATTCATCCATCAATGGACATCTGAGTTCTTTCCATACTTTGCCTATTGTTGATAGTGCTGCTATAAACATGGGGGTGCATGTGTCCCTTCGAAACAGCACACCTGTATCCCGTGGATAAATGCCTAGTAGTGCAGTTGCTGGGTCGTAGGGTAGTTCTATTTTTAGTTTTTTGAGGAACCTCCGTACTGTTTTCCAGAGTGGCTGCACCAGCTTGCATTCCCATTAATTTTTTTTAATGTTTATTTTTGAGACAGAGAGAGAGAGAGAGAGAATGCGTGAGTGAGTAGAGGAAGGGCAGAGAGAGAGAGGGAGTGAAAGAGTCCGAAGTAGGCTCTAGGCTCTGAGCTGCCAGCACAGAGCCCAATGTGGGGTTTAAACTCACAAACCATGAGATCATGACCTGAGCCAAAGTCAGACGCTTAGCCGACTGAGTCACCCAGGTGCCCCATCGGGTTGCCTTTTCATTTTGTTGATGGTTTCCTCTGCTGTGCAAAGCTTTTAGTTTGATTTAGTCCCAATAGTTTAATTTTGCTTTTGTTTCCCTTGCTTGAGGAGACCTATCCAGAAAGACGTTACTAAAGCCAATGTCTAAGAGATAATTGCCTATGATTATATTTAGGGCCTTTATGGTTTCAGGGCTCACATTTAGGTCTTTTTAAATTGTTTTTTAAAGTTTATATATGTATGTATGTGATCTCTTACATTTTTTAAAAATGTTTATTTAGTTTTGAGAGAGAGAGAGGGAGACGGAGGCAGAGAGAGGGAGACAGAGGATCTGAAGCAGACTCTGTGCTGAGAGCAGAGAGCCCGACGCGGGGCTCAAACTTACGAAACACGAGGGCATGACCTGAGCCGAAGTCTGGCACTTAACTGACTGAGCCACCCAGGCGCCCCTGTATATATGTAATCTCTACACCCAATGTGGGGGCTTGATCTCACGACCCCAAGATCAAGAATCGCATGCTCTCCTTACTGAGCCAGCCAGGTGCCCCACATTTAGGTCTTTAATCCATTTTGAGTTTATTTTTGTGTTGGTATAAGAAAATGGTCCAGTGGTTTCATTCTTTTGCATGTTGCTGTCCAGTTTAAGCCAACACCATTTATTAAAGAGACTGTCTTTCCCCCATTTTATATTCCTGCCTCCATTGTCACAGATTAATTGATCATATAAGCACATGGTTACTTTTGGAATCTCGATTCTGTTTCATTGAGCTATGTGTCTATCTCGTGCCAGTGCCATAGTGTTTTGATTACTATAGCTTTGTAGTATAGCTTGATGTCTCGCATTGTGATCCCTTCAGGTTTATTTTTCTTTCTCAAGATTGCTTTGGCTATTAGGAGACTTTTGTGGTTCCATACAAATTTTAAGGTTATGTGTTCTAGTTCTGTGAAGAATACAGTTGGTATTTTGATAGGTTTTGCCTTGAATCTGTAGATTGCTTTGGGTAGTATGGACATTTTAACAATATTTTTCCAATCCATGAGCATGGTATATGTTTCCCTTTGCTTGTGTCATCTTGCTCTTTCACCAGTGTCTTATAGTTTTAAGAATGCAGTTTTAAGAATTCCTTGGTTAAATTTATTCCTAAGTATTTTATTCCTTTTTTTAATTTTTATTTATTATTGAGACAGAGAAAGAGCATGAGCATGGGAGGGGCAGAGAGAGGGGGAAACACAGACTCTGAAGCAGGCTCCAGGCGCTGAGCTGTCAGCACAGACCCTGACGTGGGGCTCAAACTCACGAGCTGTGAGATCACGACCTGAGCTGAAGTCAGCCACCCGACCGACTGAGCCACCCAGGCGCCCCAAACACTATGCTGCTTTAAATTGCAGCTTCACTCCACGAGGCTCAAAGCTCAGTAGACCCCTGATTTAACCATTACTGCATTGTATGGAACATATATTATCAAATCAGAGTGTCTTAGAAATCTGAATATGAATGAGTCTTGGCTGAATACCCTTATTTGGCTTATTTGAAAGGCCTTATAAAATGCGTTGGTGTTCTTGGACCCAATGTAAGTTGTAATGAGTCTAAGAATCTAAAGAGTCATTACCATAGAGCTCCAGAATAAAATAAATCTTTCTGTTGTTGTTGTTATTACTACATTTTGCCTCTATCTTTGATGTGATGCTTTTCAAGTGGAACAGAGACTATTGATGGGATGCAAGCAAATGGAGACTATCATGTTTCAACATCTAAAAATTTCCCAGCTGCTAGTGATTCACATTTATGTCCTAAATAATTCCATATATTGCTTGGAGATTTAGAAGGTTTGGGGGTGGGTGGGGTTGTTTCCCCTGGAGACATGCTCAGTTTGTATAATAACAGTGTTGGTCTCTAGAATTTTTAGGGGGTTGGCGGGTGTTGTGACTTTCTCTATGGTAGTCAGATTTTGGACATTAGCTGCCTGAAGCAATACTTTTCTTGGCCTTTCTTTTAGAACACAGAAGGGGAATCATTATTTTTTGTTATTTGGAAGTAGATGAAGGAATGATATTTTAAGTCATTTGGGAGGATGCGTAGGGTAAGAATATGTAAACCCTCTTTAGGAGAAGACCTCGACAAAGTAATTTCAGGTTAGCTTGCATAACCCAGAATCTAAAATGTTATAGTTGTCTGCACAGCTAACCCTCAGATTTACAGAGATCTATTCCCACACTTTTTTAAGTTACATGTTTGGAATTTGGCCTTTGGTTTCCTGCAGAAATAAGGCTATATTTGATTAGGGTTCAAGGTGGGCCTACAAAAATGCCACTTCACCCACAGCGTGACTGAAATATCGTTACGACTGTGATTTTAAACTTTATTTCTTTTAAGCTTTGTAAAGTACATTTAAACATACAAAATCCCTTCAAAAGATACCCAACACTCAGCTGGCATGTTGTCCATTGCTTAATCCCCCTCAAAAGCGCTGCTAGAAATTGGCAAGGAAGCCACCGGAAGGAATGATGTTTCCTGTACCTCAAGGTCCAATAACACTCTGGATGCCTCTGTTTCTACTTTTCTACGTCTCAGGGATCAAGCAGCACCTCTCACCAAGAAGAAGGGAAAGAATGAGGTGGATCGTGGTAGCAGGAGTGCGTAGCAGATCTGACGTCAGCTAGCCTCCCAAAGAGTCAGATGGAGCCCTAGCTGGCAGCAACGGGGAGCAGGGAAGCTGGCTTCTTTCAATCAGTCATGCTGTGGAGTGCAGTGAGGACACCTCTCCCAAAGCTGCCGGAGCTGCAAGCCTGCCCCAGCAAGATGAGAGGGAAGTCGGGAAGGCCAGGTAAGTTCATTGAAATAGCAATCGGCTGGCGAAATCCAGACTGGGAAACTTAGTCAAATAGCCTGGGGGTTTCAACAGGTAATTCTAAGGAGAAGAGGAATGGAGGGGGAACTGAAGATTAAAAGAGACGTGAAAGAGGGGCACCTGGATGGCCCAGTCGGTTAAGCGTCTGGCTCTTGATGTTGGCTCGGGTCATGATCTCACGGTCCGTGTGAGATCGATCCGGTGTTGGACTCTTCGATGACAGTGTGGAGGCTGCTTGGGATTCTCTCTCTCTCTCTCTCTCTCTCTCTCAAAATGAATAAATAAACATTAAAAAAAAAAGAGACGTGGAAGACATGTAATTTTTTAAATGGGCAAGACTAAGATAGGGTGTCTAGGGATGCACATACAGGTGGGAAAACTTATTTAAGAAAAGCAAGCAAGTGATGACTATAAAAGTCTAGACTATAGTTATGTATGAGTAAAGGAGGGGCTTGTGATCTGGCCGCTGCACACATGGAAGGGGTTCCCGGGGTGACTGCAAAGATCTATTTCTTGACCTGATGATGGTTACGAGAGTGTTGCTTTATGTGAATTCATTAAGCCGTGCGTCTGTGTGGTGTTCTTTATCTGTTTTACTTTATAATAAAAAGCATTAAAAAATAGAAGAAGGTCATATCCATGGAATCAAAGCACTGAGCCGACACCTGGGGACTGACCTGGTTGTAGAAGCTTTTAAAAAGCATTCCCATCAGAGCAGGGGTCGAGTGGAGCAGAGAAGGAAGAGATGGCTGGGGTGGGCCAGCAGTGACAAACAAGGAGAGGACTCAAGGCTTGGAGAGAATGGGAGCACTTGCTAAGTAATTTGCAGGCTGCATCTACTATTCCTTATTTAGGGAACCGAGATTGAGGGTGCTGGTAATGGTGCTGCCCCAGAAACAAGTGTTTCACATGTTTATGTTCCATTTCAAAACAAGGATAATGTCACCAACCTGCCCCAGGATGTTATGAATGAGCAAAAATACATGGTCTGATATTTAGTCTAAATTTTAGCAGTATGGGTCAAATTAACACAAGATTTCTAGGTCAAGAAACACCTAATAAGATGGCAAGAAGTTAAAAACAGGCAGCCTGGGGGGCACCAGGGGGCTCAGTCAGTTAAGCATCTGACTCTTGATTTCGGCTCAGGTCATGATCTTTCAGGTTCATGAGTTCGAGCCCTGCGTTGGGCTCCATAACTGAGGGTGTGGCCTGCTTGGGATTTTCTCTCTCCCTCTCTCTGCCCCTCTCCCGCTTGAGCACATATGCTCTCTCTCTCAAATAAATAAACATTAAAAAAAAAAAAAAAAAGAAAGAAAGAAAGCCTGGGAGCAGGCAAGAAACAGGGTGCAAGTAGGTACTTAGCAATATGGAGTGAGGACCCAGCAGGTGCATTGGAATTCGAGGTCAGGACCCTAATCTTAGGAATATTTTAAGAATCAAGCAGAGCCCCTGTTTCAGAGCAACTCTGGCAATAGGTACGTTAGTCAGATAGAAAAGTAGTCACAGGGCCTAAAGCAGTCAACCAATAATTGAATGTGGGGTATGAGTCACACACAATGTTCTATCAGGATCAGTGGCCAGGTTGACTGTATGCAGTCATGTGAGTTATGGAACTCGGGCTCCTCAATTTCCCCTTAATGGATAAACAGGAGCTGTTCTAGAGCTGTGGGCTGCCTGAATCTACAGGAGTGGGGTTGGGACAGTCACGTGGCTTCAGCTGTGAGAATTGCTTTGCTCTTACACTCCTTGAATATAAATCAAACACTTTTCATAACTTGTTTTTTTTTTTTTTTTTTTTTTTGTAGAGATTCGATCAGATTTGGGTTCACTTTTTAAGTTAAGAATCCCTCATGGGTGGTGTCCTTTTTTTCGTTTTGTTTTTTGAGAGAGAGAGAGAATCTTAAGCAGCCTAGTGTGGAGCCCAACTTGGGGCTCCATCTCACAACATGAGATCATGACCTGAGCCCTAATCAAGAGTTGGACACTCAACCAACTGAGCCAAGCAGGTGCCCCAAGGTGTTCTTGATCCTTCATTGCATCTTTCCATAAGGAGGCCTATAATGTCTGGTGTCTTACTTTTTATGATATTAAGATTGATGAGGGGCACCTGGGTGGCTCAGTCAGTTGAGCATCCAGCTTTGGCTCAGGTCATGATCTCACACTTCATGAGTTCGAGCCCCACGTCATGCTCTATGCTGACAGCTCAGAGCCTGGAGCCTACTTCGGATTCTGTGTCTCCCTCTCGGTCTGCCCCTCCCCTGCTCACACTCTGTCTCTCTCTCTCTCATTAATAAATAAACATTAAAAAAAAAAAGATTGATGAGTGGGGTTCAGATGGTGTCAGGCTGAATTTTGCATTCTAGCATCCTATTATCCTTTAAGCTGATGATTTTAGCAGTCACTGATGATCACTGCCTAGGTCCACTCTGTCATTAGAAGGAGGAGACTTGATTTTCCAATGCCATCATTTCTTCTGCATTAGCTAGAAGTCTATATAGAAGAAATTTCCCTCATCAACTTTGTGTCTATCTTGAAATGTAGGCAAGGTAGGACAACTGTGTGATTTTTGCCTTCTAGATCAATTTTCAGAATGATTTTGGTGTTCAAGGGTGACTAATGTTTTTATCAGCTCATTATGAGTTCAGGGATTTTTATATATTGGATGTGTCTCAATAAATCAGTGATTTTTCACTTTGATTTTTCACTTTGATAAGGGACACTCTGATTGTCCCTTATTAGACCCCTTTAAAATTGACTCATGAGGCTTTTTTTTTTTAAGTTTATTTTTGACAGAGAGAGAGAGAGAGAGAGAGAGAGAGAGAATGAGTAGGGGAGGGGCAGAGAGAAGGAGACATAGAATCTGAAGCAGGCTTCAGGCTCTGAGCTGTCAGCACAGAGCCCGATGCGGGGCTGGAACTCACGGACCGTGAGATCAGGACCTGAGCTGAAGTCAGATGCTGAACCGACTGAGCCACCCAGGCGCTCTGCTTCTTCTTCTTCTTCTTCTTCTTCTTCTTCTTCTTCTTCTTCTTCTTTTTTTTTTTTTAACTGTTTATTTATTTACTTTTTTTAAATTTATTTACTTTTGAGAGACAGAGCATGAGTGGGGGAGGTGCAGAGAGAGAGGGAGACACAGAATCCAAAGCCAGCTCCAGGCTCCCAGCTGTCAGCACAGAGCCCAATGCGGGCTCGAACCCACGAACCGTGAGATCATGACCTGAGCCAAAGTCAGACACTTAACCGACTGCGCCACCCAGGTGCCCCATGAGGCATCTTGGCATAACCATAGTAGTTGTTGAGAGTTTCCTTGCTTTCCTGCACAAGAAGACCTCCCTGGCTCATCTCATACAGGCCCTTGCCCCAGACCTGGAGTCAGAGATTTCTCTAAAGAATCCTATTTTATTTAGTGGGGGATGATCTTCAGTAATTATAATTTGTGGCAGGGAACTGATTGCTATTAGGTGGTCATTGCTTCTCGGACTTTTCAGTGGTCAGGGCGAATAATAACCTTTTTGTTTAAAAAAACCCTGAATTTAGGGGCACCTGGGTGGCTCAGTCGGTTAAGTGTTCGACTTTGGCTCAGGTCAAGATCTCAGAGTTCATGAGTTTGAGCCCCCACTTTGGATCCTCTGTCCCCCTCTCTCGCAGCCCCTCCCCAGCTTGATCTCGTGTGCGTGCTCTCCCTCCCTCCCTCCCTCTCTCTCTCTCTCAAAAATAAATAAACATTAAAAAAAATTCCTTTGGAGAGGGGTGTCTGGGTGGCTCAGTCAGTTGAGCATCTGGCTTTTGATTTTTGGCTCAGGTCATGATCTCACGATTCCAGAGTTCAAGTCCACATTGGCCTCTCTGTTGTCAGTGCAGAGCCCGCTTCAGATCCTCTGTTTCCTACTTTCCCTGCCCCTCCCCTCTCAAAAATAAATAAACACTGGGGCGCCTGGGTGGCTCAGTTGGTTGAGCCTCCGACTTCGGCTCAGGTCATGATCTCGCGGTCCGTGAGTTCGAGCCCCGTGTTGGGCTCTGTGCCGACAGCTCAGAGCCTGGAGCCTGCTTCGGATTCTGTGTCTCCCTCTCTCTCTGCCCCTCCCCCGTTCATGCTCTGTCTCTCTCTGTCTCAAAAATAAATAAACATTAAAAAAAATAAACATAAACAAAAACTCTGAATTTGTAGTGATATTTCCAATTTAAATTGAACATGGCAGGTTTTTGCCTAACTTCAAATTTCTCCATGTATTTCCATTCTCTTATTTTGAACATCTTGGTTCTTAATAGCATTAACACAGTCACCTATGATATAACTTCCTATAAAAATAAAAATAACACTATTATCATTAACAAAACTGCTGAATGCAGTTTAGAATGTCTTTGTAGTTCTCTCTGTCCTGAGAATATATCCAATTTGGGATGTACAGTCAAAATTCTGGTTTTTTTTTTTTTTTAATTTTTTTAACGTTTATTTATTTTTGAGACAGAGAGAGACAGAGCATGAACAGGGGGAGGGTCAGAGAGAGAGGGAGACACAGAATCTGAAACAGGCTCCAGGCTCTGAACTGTCGGCACAGAGCCCGACGCGGGGCTCGAACTCATGGACTGTAGATCATGACCCGAGCCAAAATCGGACGCTTAACCGACTGAGCCACCCAGGCGCCCCCAAAATTCTGTGTTTTTAAAGTCAAGTTGAAATAATTCTTTTCTCCATATCATTTTGTCACAAATTTAGTATAAAGGTCAGTCCATTTGTTTCCTTCCATCTGCTTTCTATTTTTAGGGATTTTTTTTTCTTTTTGATTAGTTTTGTTCAAAAGTCAAAGTATATAACAAAGTATATTTAAGGAAGCCTCAAGATCATGCCTGTCTCCTCCACCCTGTCCCCTTCCTTGCACTATAGATGGAAGCGCCTTTATTAGTTATTGTTTATTTTTCTCTTGTATCATTTTGAAACTATAAGTAAATGTGGGGGTGCATATATGTTTCCCTTTAGATTGGGCTACTAAAAAGGTGCCATATTACAAGCATTGTTTTACTCTTGCTTTTTTTCCCCAGTGATAGATCCTGTTGATATACCATCTCAGTATATAGAAGTCTTTCTCATTTTTTCATTTTTTTAAATAGCTGAATAATAATACCCTTTGGTGAATGTACCGTAGTTTCTTTCAGCAGTTCCCAACTGGTGGACATTTGAGTTGTGTCCAGTGTTTTGCTACTACCAATGATGCTCCATTAAATGGCCTTGTACATATACCATTTTGGTTTTGTCGGTGTATCTTTGTAATAATCATGGATGTAATTATTATTGTTTCTTAATGTTTATTTATTTATTTTGAGAGAGTGAGCAAGGGAGAGGCAGAGAGAGGGGGAGACAGAGAATCCCAAGCCGGCTCTGCACTGTCAGATGCAGGGCTCGAACTCACCAACCTGGGAGATCCTGAGCTGAGCTGAAACCAAGTCGGATGCTTAACTGACTGAGCCCTGCGGGCGCCCAACACGGATACGACTATTAATGCGAGCTTCAGTTGAGCAAGACTATTTCCATATCCTAGTGGCTGGTCAATAATGAGAGCTCTTTGCTAATCTAGTGTTGATGAATGCTATAACAGGAATAATCCTGAAGATAACGGAAATACACACAAGTCACATGTAACTCACTGTCTCGATTTTCTGCACTTTCAAGTGTGTAGTTTGACTATCCAAGGAGTTTTCAAAATGATACTTACCTTCCCCCTGCAATTAGGGTAGACTGCTGCTACATGACAGAAGTATCTTGGCTTTGTTCTCAAGGTCCAAGCCTCAAAACATGGGCAACTTGGGGAAACTTCTCAGAGCCTGTCTCCTTATCTGTAAATTGAAAGGGATGGGTTGGGTGATTTCTAAATCTCTGTCTCTAACTTCCATGAGTCTAACTTCTATTAGTCTAAACAATTTCCGAATTGCTTTCAGTTTCCTCTGACTGCCTTTTTGTTTTTTTTAAGTTTATTTTATTTTTAGTAATCTCTACACCGCATGTGAAGCTCGAACTCAGAACCCTAAGATCAAGAGTCATGTGCTCTACTGACCGAGCCAGCTGGGCGCCCCTGACTGCCTCTTTTATTTCCTCCTGGTAAGAGAGAAGAATGAGCTATGGTTTTTTCCTAGGCTGAAGGCATATAATACTTAAGAGTTCTCGCTAACTGGAAAGAAAAACTAGAAAAGAAAAGCCATTTTACATGTTATTCTGACCGAAGAGTGAAAATCCTCATGCTTATCAGTTTTTGTTATTTTGCTTTGTTTTGTTTTATAGCTGCTGGCTAGGTATTACTTGAATCCGTATTTGTTTGACTTGATAATTTATTTACTTATCCAACAAATATTTGTCAAAAGTCTTCTATGTGCCAGGCACCATTTGGTTATTATTGGCTTTGCTGCTTTGGTTGTTTTTTGTTTTTAGCGGTAGCTTGGGCTCTAAATCTGTTTTCCATCTTTATTTCTTTTTTTTCTTTTCTTTCCTTTCTTTCTTTTTTTTTTTTTTTTTTTTTTTTTTTTTTTTTTTTTTTTTTGGAGCTTCCAATTATAAATTCAAACAATTCTCAGAACAGAAACTTCTATATAACAAATTTAAGCAATTTTCTTGACTAAACTCTAAACCAGATTGATCATATTACTTAAGTAGGTGGAAGTTATTTACTGAGTCTCATTCATTTTGAGTTAACCGACCAATAAAATTAAAAGCAAAAAAGAGCCTGACTTAGAGTTGACATTTTTTTTTTGTTTGGTTTTGCTAAGTTAAGATGTTAAAAAGAGGCAACTGCGACCACGAGATTAAAAAGAAACATTTCAGTTTCTAGAACAGATTAGAAAGAAAATATTCATAAGAAACTTATAATAAGAGAAATTCTTTCAAATTGAATGGAAGTTTAGAGTCACAAAACATTCTCTGTATTATCCTTTCTTTTTCTTTTCATTTTGCCATGGACTTGTATAAACACTGTCAGGAACCAGTCCCAATGTGTGGACTGGTATTTGGGAGTCACCATTTTAGGACGGGAACTTTATTTTATTCTGATTTGTATTCCCATTGTGCTAAGGCTCCAAGAAATAATCATCAAATTCAATTGAAGTCTATCTTTGGAGTTCATGTGTTTTAACAAAAGCCTTATTGTTTTGACTGAGGAGAGGGTGTGTTATGCTGTGAAGGACACTGATGAAGGAAAAATGGCTTTGTACACAGTTAAGTATTTGTAGCCCCGATTTTACAGATGATGAAAGAGACACAGAAAGGTTGAGTGAGTCAAGAAAACGGACAAGAATAGAACAAGACTCTGGACTTTGAGGACCACTTAGCCACTCAACTACACTCAGAAATAAGAACAGATTAACTGGCATTGAAAAAAATTTTTTTCTATAATGTTTATTTATTTTTGAGAGACAGAGCACGAGTGGGGGAGGGGCAGAGAGAGAGGGAGACACAGAATCCAAAGCAGGCTCCAAGTTCCCAGCTGTTAGCACAGAGCTGGATGTGGGGCTCAAACCCACGAACCATGAGATCATGAACCGAGCCGCAGTCACTGCCCAACTGACTGAGCCACCCAGGTGCCCTAGGTTAACTGTGATTTTTTTTTTCACCAGCTTTGACTAAGTCATTACCTTAATGACCCAGTAAGACTTTTCTAGCAAATATGCACAGTTTTATACCCTGGTCTCAGGCTGAAATTCACTTTATCTGTGTTTACACTTGGCCGTGGAATAAATTTACATTTTGCTCCAGCTTGCTAGAAGAAAGTGAATTTTTTTTTTTTTTTCTTTTTTAAGTAGGCTTCATGCCCAGGGTAGAGCCCAGTTCAGGACTTGAACCCATGACCCTGAGATCAAGACCGGAGCCGAGATCAAGAGTCAGACGCTCAACTGACTGAGCCACCTAGGCGCCCCAGGGATTGTCAATGTTGGCAAGATTTTCTAAAGATTTTGTGTATGTCGTGTGTCCAAAGCCATTTTTAAATCATCAGTGGAGTCACAGAGAAATTTTTGCTTTGTTTAATTTTATTTTTTGGTGTAAAAATACTGAGAATCTGAGAGAGAAGCCACATTACACCTCATTCATATTATTGTAAGTCATCTCATACTATTCTCTCTAGTCCTAATCATCCTGTGAGGTTAAATTTTATCTCACTGTTTGGAAGGAAAAAGGCATGGCTTAGAAAGGTAAAATTTCAAGTGATCCTGGAGGACCGCAGGGCTGTCGGTAAATATAGTTGTTAGGCAATGACCACAACTCTGTAAGCCTGGCTCTAGTCATCAAGATGTGGTCCCTTTAAGACTTAGGAGAGGCTACCAGAGAAGACCTGAGCTGAAAACCTGGCCAAGATCCACAGACTTTGTTGACACAACCTCACTTCTCTGGAGAGGTCCTTGAGGCTGTTTTGTGTGGCTGGGCTCCTGCCTTGCTATGGTTTCCACTTCCTTGGCTCCTTGTGTGTCTGCTGTAGCCCTGACCCCACATTTCCAGAACCAGACTGCTTGATCAGATAAGGGGTGCTTATTCGGTTTATGTTCATGGTCTGTCTCACTCCCCAAGTACATTCACCCTTTCTTTTTTATCTAAATTCCTCTGACACGAATCTCAGTCCGTGTGGCCTAGCAGGCACCAGTCATGGCTCGCTTTTGCTCATGTCTGCTCGAGAATCTTCTGTTGCCATCTTGACTGTAAACCTTTCTGTTCAGTCTCACCTCTTCAAGTTCTGTTTCAAGCTGTATAGTTTCCAGTAGTTTGGGGGTTAGAAGTGATTATATAGCTCATATTTGTTCGCCGACATTTATTCATTCGCATCCATTTATTCCAAATATATTCACTGGGTGTCTACTATTAGCCACCGTGGTAGGCACTGACAATAAAGCAGTGAACAAGACAGTCATGGTCCCTGTTCTCATGGAACTTAGAATTTACCAAGAGAGATGTTCATTAATGTAATAATCACACTAATGAATATATAAGTATGAACTGAGACAAATGCTCTGAAGGAAAGGAACATGTTTTTATGAAATCATATGAAAAAGTAATTTTACCTTGACTAGGGGTGGGATTGGGATCAGGAAAGGCCTCCCTTAGGAAATGATCCTTTAGGGGCGCCCGGGTGGCTCAGTCGGTGGAGCGTCTGACTCCTGATTTGGGCTCAGGTCATGAGATCAAGCCATGTGTTGGGCTCCATGCTGGATATGGATTCTGCTTAGGATTCTTTTTTTTTTTTTTAATGTTTATTTATTTATTTTTGAGAGAGAGAGAACGAGTGCAACTGGGGGAGGGGGAGAGAGAGGGAGAGAGAGAATCCAAGGCAGGCAGGGCAAAGCCCGACGCGGGGCTCAAACCCACGAACCGCGAGATCCTGACCTGAGCCAAAGTCGGACGCTTAACCGACTGAGCCACCCAGGTGCTCCGAGCCTGCTTAGGATCCTCTCTCTTTGTCTCTTGCTCATGCTCTCCCCCACCTCTAAAAAAAAAAAAAAAGGAATGAGCCTTTAGCTGAGATTGGCCCTTGTCGTTATGAATAGAGGAGGCAGGGGGTGTGTTGGGGCCCATTAGAGATGACTGGCAGACTGGGAGCCTCAGCTTCCCATGGCCTGTTCCCTCCTGGGACTGAGTGGGGATCCTAAGGCAGATTTCCACCCGGGAGATCTGTGGACTGCTCTGTTTGGCCTCCTTTGACTTGCGGAAGCTTTGTTAAACCGCGTGGTAGTCTAGACCACTTCCGTTCAGCCTTCTCTCCTCTCTCCCTGAGTCAGGGTCGGGCTTTTGCCACAGCTCCCTGCCTCTCTTCTGACACACAGTCGTTTCTCCTGTGAAAACCTTGCCACGTTTAATTCCATCTTGACACGTGCTTCTTGGAGGACCTCAGATAACGCAAGCAGAGTGGGGGTTCAAATCGCAGGGACCAGTCTTTATTTCCTGGGCCTAGATTTGACTCGCGTGCGTTGGAAAGAAGACTCAAAGCCGTGAGCCTTCCAAACACTAATTGTTGGTGGGTGTGTATTCAAGACCAGGAGTAAAGTCAAGAGGGGTGATGAGGTAGATGTTGGGGGCTATCGGCAAGTCCCGCCATGCCCTTCTGCCGTCCACAAGCTGGGGGAAAGGTCTCTGAGCAGGGGTCTTAGAGACACTGTTTTGTTTTTGTTTTTGTTCTTAATTTTTTTAATGTTTATTTATTTATTTTTAACGTTGATTTATTTTTGAGACAGAGAGACACAGAGCATGAGCAGGGGAGAGGCAGAGAGAGAGGGAGACACAGAATCCGAAACAGGCTCCAGGCTCCGAGCCGTCAGCACAGGGCCTGACGCGGGGCTTGAACTCACGGACCGCGAGATCATGACCCGAGCTGAAGTCGGACGCTTAACTGACCGAGGCACCCAGGCGCCCCAATGTTTATTTATTTTTGAAAGAGAGGGAGAGAGGGAGAGAGACAGAGCGTGAGCGGGGGAGGGGGAGAGAGAGAGAGGGAGACACCGAATCCGAAGCAAGCTCTGGGCTCTGAGCTGTCGGCACGGAGCCCGCCGCGGGGCTCCAACTCCTGCGCTGTGAGATCATGACCTGAGCCGAAGTCAGTCGCCCAACCGACTGAGCCACCCAGGCACCCCCTGTTTTGTTTTTAATTTGAGAGAGAGAGAGAGAGAGAGAGAGAGAGAGA
>NW_024420442.1:1779565-1798134 GCF_014898765.1 Herpailurus yagouaroundi | reverse complement strand
AGCAAGCAGGGAGGGGGTGGGGTTTGGGGGAAAGACAGAGGGAGAGAGAGAATCTCAAGCAGGCTCCACACTCAGTGCGGCACCCGACATGGGGCTGGATCCCACGACCCTGGGGTCGTGACCTGAGCCGGAATCAAGAGTTGGACTCTCCACTGACTCAGCCACCCAGGCGCCCCCGGGGACACTTATCTTTATTTCCCACCATCCTGTTTTGCTGCCTCTGGGCTGTTAGGCTGGCTACAGTTTTCACTCTTTTGCTCCAGACAGTTGCTGCAATTACCAAGTGAGGAACTATGGGTAACACAGTAGAGAACTTAGAGTACACTTTCCCGGAGATCATCTCATTCAGCCAGGGCCTGTCTTCCAGCTTCCTCAAATCTCGCCAGTCTTGGTTTGGGCCTTTCCACAAGCTCTTTGCCGTATTTTTCTCATCTCCCTAAATCTGAAATAGTTTCTTTTCCACACCCAATGAAAATGCCCTTCTGTTTTCAACTCTATTTGCAGGGGCAGTGAGTATTCTAGAAAGACTCAGACCACGGGGTGCCTGGCTGGCTCAGTAGATAGAGCATGTGAGCTTTGATCTTGGGGCTGTGAGTTCGAGCCCCACATTGGGTGTGGAGACTGCTTAAAAATAAGATCTTAAAAACAAAACAAAACAAAACAAAGAGTCAGACCAGAGGTGGAATCTCAGCTGCACCACTTCCTACATGTGAGACTTTGGGCAAGTTACTTAATGATAAGCTTCAATTTTCTTATTATAGAACAGAGATAATGACACCTGCCTCCCAGGATACATGTGAGGATTAAATGACCTAGGATATATGAAGGGACCTAGTACACAGTAGATATGGAAAATGCTGGATCCCTTTAAGCTCCCATACCTCCTTTCCTCTTGTCTGTCTTAACTCCTTACTTCCCCGGATGCCTGGTCCCCACAGCAGATTTCCCTTTCCCTAGACAATGAGGGCCTTGAAAGACCTATTTAAGGGGTGCCTGGGGGGCTCAGTTGGTCAGGTCACGGTTCGTGAGTTCGGGCCCCACATCAGACTCTGTGCTGGCAGCTCAGAGCCTGGAGCCTGCTTCGGATTCTGTGTCTCCTTCTCTCTCTAACCCTCCCCAACTTGTGCTCTGTGTGTGTCTCTCTCTCAAAACTAAATAATAAACATTAAACATTTTTTTAAAATACATAAATAAAATTCCACATCCCATTTATCCAGCCACAAATAAGTCCTTTCTTTCATTCATTATCTTTTCTTATTCTGGACTTCGGTACATTCAAAAGTCAAACAAAAAGCTCCAGCTCGTCATAGAGACGTGGGGCTTACAGCACCACAGGAGGAAAAAATGAAAAACTATGGACTAGACTCCACTCGTTTATCCATTCATTCGTTCACCAAATGTTTCTTGACTGTCTATTATGTCTCCACCGTATGAGGCAGAAGTGTTTCAAGGCTCGTTTTTCAAGGGTGGATCTTAGCCTAGAACAGGGAGCAATATAAAATGGGAAACATCAAGGTTCCCAAATCTCCTGGGCCACATCTCATTAGAAGGATTGTCCTACTGGTAGATCGCTCCCTCCTTAGGCCCTGGTGTCCCATCAGGTTGGGGAGGTCTGCTGTTAACCTACAGCTTTTCCATTTTCCAGCTGCGTAGCGTTGGGCAAGTTCCTGACCTTTGAAGACACTGGGTTTTTTTTCACTTGTAACATAGAGTGAATACAGATGTTTTCCCCAAAATGTCCTCACGAAGATTAAGTGACCTGACTCCTATAAAGTGCTTAGTACAATGCCTGGCATATCGCAAGTACCCAATATCTGTCCCCTTACACCTGCATTATCACTGCCATTATTACTCAGGTTAAGTGAGCCTGACAGCTCGCAGGCCCAGATGTTATACGTTCACACCATTTTCCCCTTTCTTTGGAGAAGGATAGGGGTGACAAATATGAATGCCAACTTTGCCACTTAGTAGCTGTGAGCCTTTGGTACGTCGTTTAATATTGCTAGACCGCAATGGTCAGATCTGTAAAATGAGGAGACTAATGGTCCCTATTTCACAAGACTGTTGGGAACATTACATGAGATAATTGGGGAAAGGCACTTAGCCTGGTGCCTGGAAGAACATAGTGAACACTCATTAGAAGTTAGCCATTAGCAGGACAAAGTTTGCTTCCTCACATCTCTTGCACTGCCTTTCTGTCTTCTGTTTCTGGGGTGGGGCTCTGTTGAGAGGAAGTTGAAAATAATTGCTCACAAGAACCATCTCTTTAATTCCTAGAAAGACCTCCTTTCTACTTTATTATGTAGGCAATTATATCGCCTTTGACTAAATCTCCCCATTTCAAACTACACCCTGGGCTTCGGCTTTTATCCCCAGAGGATCCCTAACGGTGTTTTACGAAGCAGGAGAACAGCATAGCCCTCCTCCTAACATACGCACGCCCATGCATACGCTCCCCAGGTAAATTCTGCTGTCGCCTCCTCCGTGTGGATTCTATCATGTTTAGAAAGCAATTTTGCTTTCCTGCAATACAGTGGGTCAGTAAATAAGAGATTTCATGCATTGGTTTCCGACCAAGAGGCCTCACTGACTACACTGTGTGTCCTCTCCACCTCCAGCAATTTCAATCTAGAAGTGCCTCTGACCTATTAATGTCAAATGCAATGTGCTCAGCCTCCAACAGCCTCTGCCAGCCTGTGCGAGGATACTTTGGCCTACAGGTGCACGAATGCCATTCTGATCCTCAGAAACCTTTGAGTCAGCCTGTGCAGGGAGAGGGGAGAGAAATGTGTGTGTGGTGGGGGGTGGGGGGGGGGGCCAAGGGCAGAAATCAACGGAATTATAAAGCACATCCTTGCCAGGTTATAAGAAACATTAAACTAAACAGCCTGTACAGTCCATTTGCTGAAAAGACATTTAATTATTTCAGCGAGAACTAGTTAGAGATGAGAGCTCATAAAATAAACAAAGAGACACTAGCATTTGATTTTAATGCCTTTCTATTTTGCCACAGGCCACAATTTAATTAAAATTCTGAATAGAAATTTTAAGACGACACATTCTCCTCCCTAGCAGCCAGACAATAGAGATAAAACATACCCAGTATCTTCCTGGAATTTTTGGACGCTTTAACGAAATGCCCAAAGTGAGGCGGTCTTTGCCAGCTGCCCCCACCCCCACCCCCACCCTCACCCCCACCCCCACCCCCGATGGACGGGAGATGTTTGCAATCCTTAGGCTTGATGTTTTCAATCCGGGCCAAGTGCCCACAGGTCATAGAAACTTTGCTATTTTAGAGAAAAAGGCAGAACCGATTATTGAAAAGCTGATCAAAAGAGGCGGAGGCTAGCGTGGGTGTTGGGGAGAGTCGTGGTTTTATTGATGTGATTTCATTGGTAGAGCAAATGAGGTGCAATTGGTAGAGCAATTCTGAATCAGAATTAAGGAATTCTGGGTTGTAGCCCTGGCTGTAATAGTTCAAAATGTATTGTAACCCTGTCATTAGTTCTACTTTGCCATCTGTGAAATGGGATGGGCTAGGCTGGTAGTCCTTGAAGGCCTCTCCAGCTGTGAGAGCCCATGTCTTTGATATAGGAAGATAAATATGGCCTTAGAATAGAAATGGCCACAAATTCAACTCGTTTGGAAATCGTTGGTAGTTCTTCCAACCGTGTTGATCAGGTTCCAGAAAGAATTACATAAATCGACACATCTATTTTTTGTTAATATCTAGTTGCTAGAGAAATGCCGGGCTCATAGTAGGTGTTCAATAAAAATTTATTGGCTGAGCATATATGACTTTTCTATGAGTATTTTAACTCTTTTTTTTTTTAAGCAGGGTTTTTTTTTTTAATTATTTTTTTTAATGTTTATTTTTGACAGAGAGGGAGAGAGGGAGAGAGGGAAAGAGAGAACGAGCATGCACGAGCAGGGGAGGGCAGAGAGAGGTGGGGCAGAGGATCCAAAGCAGGCTCTAAGCCGACAGCAGAGAGCCTGATGCAGGGCTCAAACTCACGAACCGTGAGATCGTGACCTGAACCAAAGTCAGATGTTTAACCGACTGAGCCACCCAGGCGCCCTGTAGGTCTGTTTTAATTAACTAGCTTTCCAACCCATGTTGTGTAGATGTTTAAGATGTTTCGATGTACTTGGGGGTAAAATTTGCTTAATAAGTAATATGTTAATTTATAGGCCACTACAATTGACTTGCTTTTTCTCTGTTAGTAAATTGCTACCATGACGGATTTTTAAAATTGTTATCTCTACACCAATTAGGTAAAATCCTAGGCACAGCAATAATTTGTATCCTACCTCAGCATAGGTTGTGTGTTTTTGTTTCACTTTATGGATATAAAAACCAAAGTCCTGCAAAATGATTTCTGTCATAGTCTCCCTTTCCATTCGTTTCTCTACGTTGATGGTAAAAGATAAATGCGTTATTTAAATGTTGAAATTTTCTGTTCCACATAGAAAGTTGAAAGCGCCATCCCTTATCAGCAGGAATAATAAAACCTCTGAGTCTATGTCTCAAAAGTTATTTTGGTCAATCTCTCATCTGCTGCTTGACTCCCTCGATTCTGGCAGTGGTTCAGGTCCCTCTTATAAACGACCTTGCTTAACTACGGTTCTTAGTTCAGGCTGCTATTACAGAATACCGCGGACCGGGTGGCTGATTAACAACAGAAATTTGTTTCTCACAGTTCTGGAGCCTGGGAAGTCCGAGACCAAGACCCCGGCCCATTCAGTGTCTGGCAAGAGGCTGCTTTGTGGTTTATAGATGGCTGTGTTTTTGCTGCGTCCTCACGGGGAGGACGGGGAGGGAGCTCTCTGGGGCCTGTGCTACAAATGAATTTTATTCATGACAGCTCTACCCGTCGTGATCTGCTCCTCTGCAAAGGCCCCGCCTCCAAATACCATCACCTGGGGAGTTAGGGTTTCCACGTAGGAGTTTTGGACGGACACCCACATTCAGTCTGTAGCAGATTCGCCCTCTCGTCTACTTTGTTCTTTCTGCTCCAGCTAAAGCTTCTAAACGGGCAGCTGCTGCTTCCTCGCTCCCGATTCACTGGTCCATTCACTCCTCAGTGTGGTGTGATTTCTGGCAACGATACGGCTCTCGCTAACGCTAAACTGCTGACCTCCATGTCGCCAGACCAGTGTGTGCTTTTCTTGTCTTGCGGTACTTCACAGCATATGGAATGACAACCCCTCCCTCCTTGCAACCTTCCTTCCTCTGGCTACTGTGCCAATCTCCCGTCCTTGTTTTTTTTCTCTTACCTCTTACCTCATCCCCTGGCTGTGCCACGTTGGCTGGACTCTTCGATGCTGTTGTTTCCCAAGGCTCTGTTCCTTTTTTTTTTTTTTTACATTTATTTTTATTTATTTTGAGAGAGAGAGAGGGAGGGAGAGAGGGAGAGCGTGAGCAGGGGAGGGGCAGAGAGAGAGGGAGAGAGAGAGAATCCCAAGCAGGTTCCTCACTGTCAGCACAGAGCCCGATGCGGGGCTCAAACTCACGAACCCAGAGTTTTGGCTAAGCCACCCAGGCACCCCAAGGCTCTAATCTTGACCTTGTTCTTTATCCTGTACACTTTTCTAGACAGTCTAAACCACTACCATTTAGATACAGATGACCCCCAAACCTTACCTTGAGCCTGGATTTCTCTTCTTTTTTTTTTTTTCAAAGTTTATTTATTTATTTTGAG
Organism: Herpailurus yagouaroundi; assembly: GCF_014898765.1. Taxonomy (NCBI): domain Eukaryota; kingdom Metazoa; phylum Chordata; class Mammalia; order Carnivora; family Felidae; genus Herpailurus; species Herpailurus yagouaroundi. The sequence continues at coordinate 1,792,432 of NW_024420442.1, read as the reverse complement.
AGAGAGAGAGAGGGCACAAGCAGGGGAGGGGCAGAGAGAGAGGGAGAGAGAGAATCCTAAGCAGGCTCCACACTGTCAGCACAGAGCCTGATGTGGGGCTGGATGTCAGGAACCCGTGAGATCATGATCTGAGCCCAAATCAAGAGTCAGACGCTTAATCGACTAAGCCACCCAGATGTTCCTAGATTTCTCTTCTAAGCTCAATATTCATTCGTATGGATGTCCATATTCATTCATTCATAAACTACGTATTCAACTGCCTACAGAATATCTCCACTTCGATGTCTTATAGGTACCTCACCATGTCCTACGTGGATCACTGTGGCAATCTGTGTCTTCCTCACTCTGTTCTCCACACTTCTGGCTGAGTTATTTACTTATGTATGTATGTATGTATCTATCTATCTATCTACCTATCTATCTCTCATCTATCCATCTATCTATCTATCATTTTTAATTTTAAGTAGGCTCCATGCTCCACATGGGGCTTGAACTCACGACACCAAGATCATGCATCGCACGCTCCACTGAGCCAGCCAGGTACCCCTGGCTGAGTAATTTTAAAAATTAAAAATTGGGAGCGCCTGGGTGGCCCAGTCGGTTAAGCATCTGACTTCGGCTCAGGTCATGATCTCACAGTTCGTGGTTTCGAGCCCCGCATCAGGCTGTCTGCTGTCTGGTGTCATCGCTATCTGATGTCTTCTTTGGGTGACTGGTACTGTCCTAACTATTATGGGGGAGGAGGGGTGGCCAGACTCATAGGGTCTATTACTATTTCATAATAATGGTACTATTGCACGAAAGTCAAAATAGTGGTAACTTCATTGTGGTGGGGTGTGATCAATCGTGTGTTCCAAGAGACGCTTCTGGTAGGCTATTAGATTTTATATGGCGGTCTGGGTGGTGGTTACGTTGGTGTATCCATAAATAAAAATTTATTGAGTGATTCGCCTAAGACGTGCACACTTTACTGAATGTATATTATATCCCAATAAAAAAAAAAGAGGCCAAAAAATTAAAAAAAACGAAGGGAAAATATATGTAGTGGAAAAAGTAGCCCATCACAATCTATACTTCAGACAAAGCTTGGCAGCCAGGCGCAAACTGCTGTATTATAATTATGTCTCACCTAAGGCCTTTAGAGGACAAGTTGGTGAGCAAAGAAACAGAGCTTCCTTACAACAGTATTTCCTTAGAGGTGCTTAGCCGCTGCAGAGACTCGCGTCTGTCTACCTGCTCATCTCCCTCATCGTATGTTAAGCCTCCTGAGGTCAGGAACCATACCTTTCATCTGTGCATTCCAGACGCGTAGCGCAGAGTAGGGGCTTAATCGACAGTCGCCTCTGTAACAGTTAATACTCTTTTCTGCAAAAGACTAAAGCAGACCACGACTATCCTTTCACCTCCTGTCTTACTTTTCCATGTTCCTGACCCCGCTCTTGGTGCCACTGTGCCCTCCCTTGTCCCTCCCAGGTCCCTGCCGTGGCAGCTATAGGAACCGTTTGCCTGGTGGAGGGGTGCTGTGCCTGTCACATATGAGGCACTTCATAGACACTCCACGACAGAGGCAGAGAGCCAAGGTTCCAGAGTGCTGGTGTAACTGGGGGGCTGAGTGGGTTGAGGAAGTCACACAGCGGAAAGGCGTGTTAGGTCACAGGTAGGAACGGAGTGAAGCACACGTCCTGCCAGCAGCCGCAGCACACTGGAAAAGAAAGTCGAGAAATAGCCCTAGGGCTCAGAAGCTAGAGCCAAGTCTGGGCCCTGGGGCCCGGAATGCCAAGCCGAAGAGTGTCCTGTCACAGGAGCCGAAGCCAAGGAGAGTCAGAGCTAAAGCAAGTGGAGGTGAATAGTAAGGTCTGATGACGCCCCGGAGAGACTCACCTGTCCATGCTGACAGTTTTGAATTGGCCAGGCCGTGAATCTTTTTGGTTTATGCCTTGTCTGTCCTTCTACACTGGCCACATACATTGCTTTGGTTGTCGGTAATTCATGTAATCCCACCAGGGGTTTAGGCGATCAGAATAACAGCTTAGAGTTGTATGGTCCTTTAAAGTCTGCAGAACGCTTTTGCAACCACTAAATTCCTGCAACAATCCTAAGAGGGAGTCACAGCAGGTGTTACCATTGCCATTTAACAGATAAAGAAACGGAGACTCAGAGAAGTTAAGTGTCTCGCCTGAGGTCACACAGGTAGTAATTGGCATTAGAGCTAGAAGCCAACTCTTCCGAGTGCAAGTTCAGTGAGCTTTTTTTTTTTTTTTTTTTTTTTTTAATTAGGCTTTAACTCACGACCCTGAGATCGAGACCTGGGCTGAGACCAAAAGTCGGGCACTTAAGCGACTGAGCCACCCGGGGGCCTCGAACTTTTTTTTTTTTTTTTTAATCACACTGTAGATGCCTGATAGTGATTTAAGGGATGACCTTGCCCTGTGATATTTACCTTTTCCTAAGGGACTGTTGAAAATGCAAAAGCCTTCAAGAAGTGGAGAAGTGACTTTTGAATGGTGGAAATTAGTATATTTTTACAGAAGTTGGGAGATATTTTGGGACAGGAGATTCTGCTCAGTTGTTCCCAAATCATCACATGTAGTTGGCAGCCTAGTCTGCATTCTCCTGAGAATAGCCCTGCCATCTGGACTTTATGTTACATCTACCAGGGCTAATGTGGGTGGAACAGGGTAGTCCTTTGCTCTACCGATCAGGCCGTACAGCAGAGTTCATTGGGAGCAAAGACTCTGGAACCAGTTATCTTGGGCTGGAACTGCAGCTTTGACTTGTACTAATTGTGGAGCCCTGGGCCAGTTCCTTCACTCGTCTGTGCCTCAGTTTTGTCATCTGTGAAATGGACAATAACAGCAGCATTTACCTCATGATGATTAGATGATTTAACATATGTAAATAGATTCGAATGGTTCTTGGCATATAGTAAGTACTACAGAAGTGTTACTTATTTTTTTTTTTTTATCATTATTGGCAGTATTTGTACTAGTCATACGTCCCTCTGGCGAGAACTGCACTGGATAAGTGGGTAAATGTGAGTGTTCTCAGGGATACCAAGTCAGGTAGGGTAAGAATCAAGCATCTTTAGAAAGATCCAGGGGCGCCTGGGTGGCTCAGTCGGTTGAGCGGCCGGCTTCGGCTCAGGTCATGATGTCGTGGTTTGTGAGTTCGAGCCCCGCATCAGGCTGTGTCTGCGCTGTCACAGACGTGAACCGGTTCTGCGTCTCTCTCTGTCTCTCTCTCTCTCTCTCCCCTATTCACACTCTGTCTCTCTCTCTCAAAAATAAACATAAAAAATTTTAAAAAAAAGATCTCTCTCTCTCCCTCTGCCCCTCTCCCCATCTTGCTCTCAAATAAAAAAAGAAAAAGAAAGTTCCACAGATTGTGCAGGGGACCGAGCCTATGATCCCGGATGCACCTCAGGACTCTTGAATATTCATTTTGCCAAGAGTCCACGCACCTGAGGAAGTTACAGGTGTCATTTGCCTGGGGCCACAGACGATGGTAGCTCATTTCCCCAGTGGTCGCTTCCCTCCCAGCGAAGGACGCGTGATTATAATCACCAAGTTACATGACAGGGCAATGCTCCCCTGGACCCCCAATGACCAAATGTTTTGTCTTCCGCGTGTAAAACTTCCATATTTAATTCCCTGAAGTCTTTGCGAGCGTGCCTGCTCTTTTATTCCGTGGGTGAGTTACCGGACGGGAAGCGGGCCCCCTTTATGGCCAAGGGCAGGTGTGACCGCAGAGAGAGTGGTGGAAAATGAGCAACAGAAGCTCACGCTTCGCCGTCAGAGAGCAATTGAGATGTGCAGAGTTCCAGCCTCTTCTCTGGCCGCGGCAGCCAGCCTTTCACCGTCACTCCAGCCCCCGCTGCTTTTCCTGCCTCGGATCACCCGCAAGCACCGCCTGTCACTCAGTTTGGCGTGTAATTATATACCGCCTAAGGTGAAAATCTCCCTCCCCAATTACAGGCCCGCTCCAAGTATAACCATGTTCTCCCAGCAAAAGTCTGATGGAGGTGGTTGATATTTCAGAGAGAGAGTCCAAGCTATACATTAACCATTTGTTCCCCAGGATCCTGTGAGCTGTATCTCTGTATGCAGTCGGGTTGCCAGAAAAGCGATATTGCCGACCGATTTTGGTCTCTTTCCCTACTCCCCGCCTCTTAAAACGGCCTTTATCAGATTGTGTTATATTTTCCTTCCGTGGTATCATGTTCTTACATGCCAGCTATCTTAAAGCCTTGACGGAAAGAGGGAACAGATGTGGAAACACTTAAAAGGTATTCCTGTTTACAGAAGACAAAATCATCTCCATAATTCGTGCCACATGGGTGTTGATGAAGCCGAGGAAAGCGAAGGGTTAGTTTGTTGGGTAGGCGTGGGGCAGGCAGAGAGATAGTTGTGGGGAAATGTGAAACACTGGATACCTGTGGTTTCTGAAGTGCTGAGACGTATAAGGAAGTTGTGAAAAATAGGATGGCTTAGGGCTGGGAATGTGGCAGGGTACTGGATGCTTGGGAAAGGGGGTGAAAACTCTCTCCCTCCATCTTGTCCCTTCTAAATGTCCCACATCTTAGCGACCCTAAATTGGGCTCTTTCCCTACTTGCTCCACTGACACGTCCTGTACACACATTTTTTTAATGTTTATTTATTTTTGAGAGAGAGAGAGAGACAGAGTGTGTATGAGCGGGGGAGGGGCAGAGAGAGAGGGAGACGCAGAATCCGAAGCAGGCTCCGGGCTCCGACCTTTCAGCATAGAGCCCGATGCTGGGCTCAAATTCACGAACCGTGAGATCATGACCTGAACCGAAGTCGGACGCTCAACCGACTGAGCCACCCAGGCGCCCCTATAGACACCTTTTTATAGCCGCAGTTTCCTGGGACTCTGGTGTATGTTTGTTGCGCACACATGGTTAATTGCACCAGCACACGAGGGCCCCCAGCCATGTTGGGTGCCATCTTTGTCACATGCGCCCAGCATTTTATCTCGTGGATTAGAATATACACCTTTAGCTGGTATGTGATCTGTGATCTGTGTGGTTGGAACTAGGCATAAAAATGTGGCTGTGTCCAGCTTGGTCATTTTTCATGACCTTGACCGTGGGGTGGAATCTTATTTTCGATGTGTCAGAGAGTGGGATCTGGCTCTCCAGTGCCCTTTCAGACTCTGTGACATTGTGAGTCAGTGACTGGGAATGGAGACAGATCTTTAAGCTGTGACTGTAGCTACAATGTAGAGATGGCAAGATTGTGGCAAGGTCTGTCGGTCAGGACTTTGTGCTTACCATTTTTCTCTTAAAGTAAAGCAACGTGCAGAAATCAGATTGCACAAATTAATGGGTGGTTATTTGCTCTAAAAAATGACTCACAGAGATTCCTTTAAATAGCTTTAAGGTGTGCTTAAAATATGGGTCAATTTATTTTTAAAAAGGCTTTTCACGTGCAGCACATTTAGAAACAAGTCTGTTATATAAAGAAAGGCACAGACGCATGATGGTTTGGGGTTTGGTTTTGGATTTAACAGACTTCGCTTGTCCAGATGAATTCACTTCTATCTTTGTCCAGGAAAGTCTTATTTTGACTTTGGTAGCGGAAGGTAATTGGATTAGGATTCTTTAAAAATTCAACTGAGAAGTACCGTTCATTCCGCCTCCTGTGGTGGTCTCAGACAAGCAGATTCTTGTTGCAGGGGAGTCTTAATGGTCTCAATGGTCTTTTCTATTCACTTCTTCCCTAGGGGTGTTAGCAGAAAGTGTGGTATTTAAATTTTTTTTTTTTTTTTTTTTTTTTTTTTGCTGGACTATCTAGATTCTCAAAAAGAAGTCAGACACCTCTGGTAATATGTGAATCACATGGAAAGGGGCTGCGAGTTTTTTAGACAAAAGGTGACCTTCTTGAACATTCCGGGAAGGTTAGTAGATCGTCTTCAATTCTCACTGAAGTCAACAGTAAGACCTTTGAGATGTAAGTCGCTCCGAAAGTCATGAGGCCATCATTACCTTTCTGTCTTGTTCTGCCTTTTAAGTCAAACCCATAGGTGCTCAGCTGTGAGGCATGCTGAGACTCGGCAGGAATGGGGAGGAGGCCAAAATTGAGCTGAAGCGTGGCTAAGTCTCGCATCCAAGGATGGCCCCCTATCCAAACCCCAGCATCTGAAGAGATATGACGAAATTCACCTTGGATTTGGCAGCAATTTATGTCCTGAGGGTCTCACCTGATGGTTTGGGCTTGGTATCACAAGTAGAACTATGAGTTAGGCACACGGCAGTATCGTGCTTTGTGGTAGATGTCTTTCCAGATTCTGTAGGATGTCAGCTAGTAGCTAGGGAGAGTCGGACAAGTCTAATCCAAGAAGAGGAGTGGCTAGAGTTAGATGGGGATCTGCGGGATCTAGCCAAGCTCGTTCGGGTTCTGGGCAGGATTCCAGGTCCAGCATAAGACATCGGGTGTGATTCAGGAACTACGGAAGAAGCGCAATCATGCAAGTAATAGTAAAAGCTGCTGCTTATTAATCACTTACCAGGGCACCTGGGTGGCTCAGTTGAGTGTCCGACTCTTGATTTCAGCTCAGGTCATGATCCCAGGGTTGTGGGGTCGAGCCCTGCATTGGGCTCTGCGCTGACAAGCATGGAGCCTGCTTGGGATTCTCTCTCCCTCCCCGGCTTGCCCTTGTGCGCGCTCTCTCTCTCTCAAAATAAATAAATAAACTTAAAAAAAGATCACTTAATACGTGTCGCAAATTATTTTCCTTACTCCTCACAACAACTCGCAACAAAACTCTGTTGGTTTTTCCCTTCTGACGTTAAATGTGTGGTGTTTTTTCCAACACCAACTAATTCTCCGATTCTCGGACACCAGCAGGGTGTCCGATAATTCAGTTAAACTCCGACACTCACTACCCGGAATTAGGTCAGACTCCGGAGCTTAAAGAGCTCAGTGGCACGTGATCGCCCTCACTTCAGATACCAGCTGCAAATGGGGGCCCTCAGGTGACACATACCTCTGTTCAGCTGACAACCAATTCACATGTTCCCATGACCTCCCCATCCAGGTTTGATGGTTCACTGAAATGACTCACAAGGAAGCACCTGACTTCTGATTACTGGTTTATTACAATGGATAGAACTCAGGAACAGCCAAATGAAAGAGATACATAGGGCAAGGCACGGGCAGGGGAGCACAGAGCTTCCGTGCCCTCTTTGGGTGTGCTACCTTCCTCGCACAGCAACAAGTTCACCAACCTGCAAGCTCTTTTGAGTCTTCTTTTTCTTTTTAAAAAAATTTTTTTTTCTTAACGTTTATTTATTATTGAGAGACAGAGAGAGACTAAGCATGAGCAGGGGAGGAGCAGAGAGAGAGGGAGACACAGAATGTGAACCAGGCTCCAGCCTCTGAGCTGTCAGCACAGAGCCCGATGCGGGGCTCGAACTCACAGACCACGAGATCATGACCTGAGCCGAAGTCAGACGCTCAACCGACTGAGCCACCCAGGCGCCCCGAGTCTTCTTTTTCAAGAGTTCTGATAGAACTCCATCTCCAGTGCCATCCAGCTCACCCAATCCCCGAACTCCCTCACCAGAAAATATAGGTGAAAAATTCCATCGCTCAAATCACGTGTTTGGTCTTTCTGGTCTCCACCTTGTCTCCACCTTGAAGCTATCTAGGGGCCCCACCTTGAGTCAGCCAGTTGCATACACCCAAGTGTTGAAAATGGCTTATTGTGAATAACACAAGACATATCACCCTGAAAATTCCAAGAGCATTTAATCTTTTTTTTAAAAAGTTGAGTTATTTATTTTTGAGAGAGAGAGTAGGGGAGGGGCAGAGAGAGACAGAGAGAGAGATAATCCCAGGCAGGCTCTGCACCGTTAGTGCAGAGCCTGATGAGGGGCTCCAACTCACAAACTGTGATGTCATGACCTGAGCCAAAATTGAGAGTCGGACGCTCAAACAACTGAGCCACCCAAGCACCCCTGAAAATTCCAAGAGTTTTAGGAGTTTTGTGACAAGAAATCGGGAAGAAGACCAAATATATTTTTCATTTTACCATTGGTAGGGATTGTTACCTTTGTTTCGCAGATAAGGACTCTTAGACCCAAAGAGGTAAATTAGCTGGGAAGTAAGTGAGAGAGCTAGGAATTGTTCTCAACTTTGGCTGCTAACAAAGCCCTACATGTAACTATCTCCCTGCTTATACCACGTAGTGTGCAGTATGGCAGAGGTTGGAGTGGAGGATTGCTGACCCTCAGATGGTTCTCTGCACGTATATTGCTTAGGCTGGCCAAGACGTTAGGTATCAGACAATGTAGAAAATAAAATTCCCAAATCGACAGAAAATTAAAGCTCAGTTCTGCTGAAAATCCAACACACCCCAAAGTAGTAGTACTGAAGACCATTTTTCTCTTTCTTTTTAATTCAGGGATTAATTCATGGAATCCTACCATGCTGGCGGGGGTAGGAGCAGGTGGGGGTGGGGAGAGCAGATTTCACATATGAAGGGGAAGGGGAGGTCATCGCACCTTTGTGGGGTGCATGCCTGCTCTTTGCCGGGCACCGTGCTAACAGTGCTTAGAGAAGAAAGGTAAGACGAGGACGAAAACAAGCAAGGTACAAAGGAAACCCTTAAAAGGACTCCAGTCCAGAGATTACCTGGTCAAAATGTGTCAACGTCTTAGGGTCAAAGCAAAGATCTCGGGAGCTTACCTAACAGCAGTCAACGGCTATGTGGAATCGGCAGCAATGAACTTCTGAGACTCATTCTCCTACCTAACCCCCCCCCCCCCCCCCGTGGTTGCCCAGGTGGTGGGAGGTCTTGGGAATTGGCTCAGTCTCGATTGGTTGTCATTCAAGGAGGCACGAGATGCCATTTCCACGATGGACGGGCAAGGTTGTAGATAATTCATCTGGTCGCTCACTCTGCAGGGATTCATTGAACACTTACCGAGGGCCAGTTACTGCGCTACGTTCCTTTGAGCTGAAAGACAGGTTATCATCAGGAAGAAAATAATACTGTGCAGATGTAAATGCTGAGGCAGGTAGATAATGGAAGGAGGGGCAGAACCAGTGGCCGGCAGGCATCGTTTAGAGCTGAATAGGTTGGGTCCTGGTGTAAATGAGCCAAGCAGTTGAGAAGGATGGCTGCTTCAAAGTGCCTTGATTGTGTAAACATGCATCTCAAATTGTTAGGCCAGTCACAGTAAGCATTTTTTTTTTTTTTTACAGTCTTAAACTCAGCATAGTCTATTTGAGTTATAAGGATACAACCCGAGGCAGCCCAGGGCAGTGGGGGACAGCACTGGAACACTGAATCGGGAGCCAGGAGCTTTGAACTCTAATTCAAGCTCTGGCACTCGTTTTGTTTGTTGTGCCACTAATTTTGGAGCAAGTCACTTGGCCTCTCTGGCTCCTGGACTCTCCTTCTATAATAAGAAGAGGTTGGGTCCGATTGAACTTTCCACAATCAATTAAGGCAGAACTTGAATCTGACTCCTGTCTTGCCCTTCCCCCTCCTTCTCTTTCTGATCCCTTCCTTCTGTGGTAAAGAATGTCAACACTGTCATGGACCACAGGACAATTGGAGTTGTCCTCAGGTCCCTTCCGGCTCTGAAAGTCCATGATTTTGTTGGATTGTAAATGTAGGCTCTAGAAGCATTCATTTCATCGTGTAAAGATTGGGTTGCATTTAATCAGAAGGTATGGTGCGGGCAGACGTGGGGATTAGGGCTTGCCAAGTAAAAAAACTCTGCAGAGAAAATGGAATTAACCAGAAGTTAAGAGAGAGCTGATTGCATCTAAGTTGATGGAAACACAGCAAGGATGAGGATCTCATCTGTCCAACAGGGGAGAAGTTAAATGGAGCACCTCGTTATGACTATTACTGTTGTTATTGTCGTTAATGATTTTTTAAATAATCACCCTCAGGGTGGCAAGTACCTAGCCAGGTTCTCAATATTAGTTACATCTTTCATTCTCTCCATAAACCTATGAGATACTGTTGTCTTCTTGCCCCCACTTTTGAGATGAGGAAACTGAGGAAATGACTTTCCTCACACCACAAGAAAAAGAAGGTAAAGAATTGGTGGCAGCTTCCCGAACCATGTGGATTGGGCTTGAGGTGATGGAAGGGAGTGTATCGTGGTTTTGAAATAAGGGTAGGATCTAGGGGCACCGGGGTGGCTCAGTCGGTTAAGCATCTGACTTCGGCTCAGGTCATGATCTTGTGGTTGGTGGGTTCGAGCCCCGCATCGGGCTCTGTGCTGACAGCTCAGAGCCTGGAGCTGCTTCGGATTCTCTGTCTCCCTCTCTCTCTGCCCCTCCCCCACTCATGCTCTGTCTCTATCTCAAAAATAAATAAGCATTAAAAAAAATTGAAATAAGGATAGGATCTGGAACCCTCAAAGGAAGGATTGAGTGTCTCCAGTGACTGGGTAGACAGTAGCTGACTAACTTGGAACAGAAAGAGAAAGAATCTAACGTTTGGGAATCAGACATACAGGAGAAGATATCAAATTTGTTTGGTTTGCTTTTGTTTGGAGTCCCCACCATTTTCTTCAAAAGACCATTTTGTTTTTATCGTGAATTCTTTGTTAGTAATGGAATACATCACCTGGATTCCTACGGCTTGCCTGTGCAGAGAAATGTGAGACCCATTTCTGTAGGGACACATTCGCCTACAGAGATAAAGTGTTGAGTCTGATGATAATTTCCCTTTAGGGAGGCACTATACTAAATGTATTGGCTGATTTGATGCTCACTATGGTTGGCGCCATTTAAATTTATTGATCTTTAGAGCTATGCCTTGTAGCTTATATCTGGGCAGCAATCAATAATTTTATATTTAGTGTGGATTTCACTGTAACCAAGAGATGAAGTGCTTCTTTGTCATGGCTTTTTATTGTAAATAGAATTTATGCTTTCTCTGTAGTAATTGAAATGAATGGAAAATGAGTTTTCAGTGTTCCTACTATGGTCTCAGAAAAGTCATAGCCAGGTTAGGAGTCACAGAATTCCGTTTCTCATGAATATGAGATTTATAGATCCCGCTTAAGTGTGATGGAGATTTTTAGGAATATGGTACTTGCCATCCTACTGTATTTCAAAATCTTTTAAAAATTCTCTTATTAAATATCATTAAGAGAAAAAGCGCATCTGTTTTGATAAGAGCTTAATTGGATCAATTTGATTCACTGTCCATGAATGTTAGTCACTTCCCTTTTGTGTTTTTATTTCCTCAGACCTTTCATGAAAGCGAATAGGGGAAAGTATATATTGTTTATTAATGTGTCCATATATTGATGGTAATTCACTCAATATTCCATTGTGTAAAGTAATTTTCAGAATTCTCAACAAGATTATACAATCGTGTTAATCAGCCCAGCCTCTGTCACTTCAGATCATTCTGAGAACTCTAGTCTGGTCCACATCTTCTCTGTGTTGCTTTTTTTTTGACTCTCTGTTCTTTATCTACTCTGAAATTTCCACCATTAAAATAACTCTGGAAGGATATGCAAAAATATGCAGATATTATCTGGAAAGGGAGGAAGATCCTGATCATCTAGCTATTTAAAGATGGCTTATCAAATGAGCTAATTGCTACATCGGAAGGCACAGAGGTTAACCCTGAAAAGGTTGGCTCTGTAGTGAATGGTGGTTGGAAAGTCAAGAAAGGTAGAGTCTGGGCTCAAATAGGTATGTGCCCTGGGCTAGGTCACTACCCCTTTCCGGGCCCCTATCTCCTTCTTTATTGTAGTAAGCTGAAAACGCTCCTCTCCCCAAAATGTCCATGCTAGAAGCTATGAATGTTACCTTACGTGGCAAAGGTGACTTTGCAGGTGTGATTAAGTTAAGGGTCTTCATATGGGGTAATCATCCAGGATTACCTGCATGAGCCCAGCGTGATCACCATGATCATTATAAGAGGATGCAGGGGGAGGAGGTACTGGTCATATGATGATGGAACAGAGGTTGGAGTGATGTGCTTTGAAAATGGTAGAAGGTGCTACAAGCCAAGGAATGCAGGTCACCGGAAGAAGCTGAAAACCACAAGGAGAAGGATTCTCCTCTAGAGCCTCCAGAGAGAAACGGCCCTTCCGACACCGTGCCTTCAGCCCAGTGAGACTGATTTTGGACTTCTGTCTGTGTGAGTTGTAAGAGAATGCATTGATGTTGTTTTAAGTCACTATAATTGCGGTTATTTGTTATAGCGGCAAAAAGAAACGAAGACGATATAAAATGAGGGAGTTGGACTGGGCAGGCTCTGAGGTTATTTCCAGCTCTAGTGGTCTGTGATCTAGCATTAATTTTGAATAAATGTTTCAGTGGAGGGAAAGAGGCAGTGTCTGAATTGATTGGAAAGGAATATGAGAACTAGGTTTATTCGTAATGACCGCTTATAGTTTTGTTCCACACGTGGCAGAATTGACTAATAATTAAAAAAAAAAGACTGCATTAGAGATAAAGCAGTCTTGAAAAATAAGCATATATTAGCATCAGCACACTTTTTCTAGTGACCTGTTTTCAAAGGAATCAAAAGACAGTATCCTCAATTATAAGTCTGTTGGGCCAGAGCTGAGGAGAATAGAATGTGCAGCCCAGAATTCTGGGCGGTGCCTTTTAGGGCTGATGTTCACAGGAGATAGTCTTGAGGTTGAACTAGTCACAAGGGCAGCTGCTGAGCAACCAGTCTGCTGGGGTGAGGGCTGGCCTCAGGGTTAGCAGAACAGCTTTGATCATGACCACATGGTCTCACGTGTCTGAACTAGATTCATGCCTGATCTAGGTGTCAAAAACTCAAAAAAAAAGTACCACCTTCATTTCCCTTTATAGCTAGATGCTTAACTACCCCCCCCCCCGCGTATGCCC
>NW_024420442.1:1768772-1779465 GCF_014898765.1 Herpailurus yagouaroundi | reverse complement strand
AAGAGAACAAAATGGTTAAGTAATGAGTAGACTACGGGAGAAAGTCATTCATTCTGTAAGCCAGTCAGCAAATGTGGTTGGAGTACCTGCTCAGGGCAAGGCTCTGTTCCATGTGCCATGGAATATCAGGATGAACCAGACACATATTTTATTCTGAGGGAGGTTAAGTTTAAGTGGGAGAGTTACAAAATGTGTCTAATAGGTAATAAAAAGTGGTATGTGCCAGAAGAGAAGCATGGACAAAGAGCTAAGTGTATAGAAATATCAGTGCCTGTCCAGTACGTTGTGCCGTCTTATCTTGGAAGATACTCACCAAACAGCATCATCACCTGAAATCCAACCTTGGGGTGAAAATTTATTGTACAGAAAAAATCAACTGGAAGATGTGTGTGTGTGTGTGTGTGTGTGTGTGTGTGTGTTCCTATGGCATTCCCAACCTGGATTACACACATCTATATCACTAGGGCATTTTATTTTATCTTTTTATTATTATTATTTTAAATTTATTTTAACATTTATTTATTTTTGAGAGACAGAGAGAGAGAGCATGAGCAGCAGAGGGGCAGAGAGAGGGAGACACAGAATCCAAAGCAGGCTGCAGGCTCCGAGCTGTCAGCACAGAGCCCGACGCGGGGCTCGAACTCACGAACCGCGAGATCATGACCTGAGCCGAAGTCAGACACTTAACCGACTGAGCCACCCAGGCGCCCCAAGGGTATTTTAAATAAAAAGGAAAGAGGATTATTGTCTGATATCCTGAATCAGCCTCTGTCTCACCAACAGAACAGAAAAAGATCCCGGGATCTAAGTAGACACCGTCCTCTTAGCTGCAAAGGGCATTCGGATTTGTAGGGGATCATAATATGCCACCCCAAAATATGTCATTTTGGCTTTAAGGATTATTTTGAGCTCAAGGCACTTAAGATTCAACAGATGTACAAAGGCCCTTCCCGGAGTTGCCCTTATCTCACTAAAAGCAGAAACTTCTGAGAAGTGAATACAATCGTAAGTCCCCTCTCCCAGGAAAGATTATGGCCATGAAAAAGACAGAAAGTTGATGCCGATGTGGACCTGCCCAAACTAGTTTCTTCACTAGTTTCCCTACTACATGTGCATTTCCACAGTTTGCCACCCTTGGAAGCCTAAAACCCCTTTCCTTTGGCGTGTCACTTCTCTATAAATTTATTGTTCTCTGTTAAGATGCTATATAAGAACAAGATCTAACCACCCCTTCGAGTTACTCATCGCTGAGTTTCCGCTGCATGTACTTCTGCTATGTGTGCTATTTATTAACTGTTTGTTTTCCTCTTGTTAATCTGTCAGCCGAATTTCCAGGACTCTAGCCAGAGAACCAGGGAAACTAGTAGTAAAAGTGTTTTCCTTCCCTACGGACTAATGTTTCAGTGTCTATTTTAAGCAGAAGCGGCAGCTCACGTGTGCTGTAAATGAGTGAAGCAAGGCCGATGTATTTTATTGAAAGACACGTTTGTTGGGCGTATTCAATTTTTGTAATGTTTATTTTTATTTTTGAGAGAGAGTGCGAGCAGGGGAGGGGCAGAGAGAGAGGGAGACAGGATTTGAAGCAGACCGTATGCTGAGGGCGGAAAGCCCGATGCAGGGCTTGAACTGACGAACCATGAGATCATGACCTGGGCTGACGTCGGAGGCCCAACCGACGGAGCCACCCAGCTGCCCCAATGGTTGGGCGTGTTGAACATGTAGCAATATTCTTTGCTGTTTGCAAAAAATGCTACTTTCTCTTTGAAATAAGTGGTATATACTTAGCATCTGTTTTCCTGCTTCCGTAAGACACAGATAGGAGAAATATTTCTTCTTCTTTTTTCTGGAAGAAAATGGATAGTTGAAATGTCACGATAAATGGTCCCCTATATCCATCTGCAGGAGAGGAGTAGAGGAGGCAGCAGGGAAGGGGAAGGAATGCAGCTACCTAGAGAATGCACTTCCCGCCGCACAGGGGCAGCTCGTATTCAGCTCTGGTCAATCATCACCACAGGAGACTATGGACACAGTATTGCCAGATTTTCTGATTTTTCAAGAAAAGATGGAAATACGGATTTTTATGTAAAATCTCCCACTTTTTAAATGTTAGTAGTGGGCCACATAGAACATGGCTGTAGGCTTCTGGTTTGCATATTTTCACTTAAAGAATCATTTGTAGGGGCACCTGGGTGGCTCAGTTGCTTAAGCATCGGACTTCGGCTCGGGTCATGATCTTACAGTTTGTGGGTTTGAGCCCTGCATTGGGCTCTGTGCTGACAGTGCAGAGCCTGCTTCCGGATTCTGTGTCTCCCCCTCTCTCTCCCGCTCCTCCACTCGTACTTTGTCTCTCTCTCTCTCAAAAATAAACTTAAAAAAATAGATAAAGAATCATTTATAGGGGCGCCGGGGTGGGGGGAGGTGCCCAGTCGGTTGAGCGTCGGACTCTTGATTTTGGCTCAGGTCATGATCCCAGGGTCGTGGGATCGAGTTCCGTGTCAGGCTCCAGGCTGAGCCTGGAGCCTGCTTCAGATTCTCTCCCTTTCTCTCTGCCCCTCCCCCACTCGTGTGTGTGCTCTCTCTCTCTCTCTCTCTCTCTCTCAAAAGAATCATTTATAAACTTTATCTTCTGTACTCCAGCCTCCATCACTGTCAGGCACAGATTCTGACGTCTTAGTTTGAAATGAGGGTGAGCACAAAAGCCAACCCTTTGTTAGAGGTAAGGAACGAGTTTGAAGGAAAGGACACTAGACAGAAAAACAAAAAAACAACAACTGGGTGCCTTTGTCTGTCTCTTTGTGAAATAAACATTGCTTGCGCTGTCTCTTTCTCCTGTGGAGCACCCGATGTGTTAGGGATCGCAGGATGATAATTACACTTTTTGAACAACAAATTGTTGGGACCCGTGATCTGACGGTGAGACAAAAGTGTCTGAATGTGGGAATGTTCAGGACAATGTGGGACACACGGCAGACGTTTGATAAAAGCACAAATGAATTGCTTGCTAGGGATTCGCTGTCTTGCTTTCTTTCCAGGTGGTAGCCTCCTGTCACAAGGTCTATCGTGGTTTGGGTTTTTAACGCCTCAGAAGCTAAAACCCGTCGCACGGACCTGCCTTCTAGCGAACTGCAAATACACAGTGGCTCTGGTGGTCTGGCTCGCCCCGCCCTGCCTGTGACGGTCCCCTGTCTGCATAGTCCCCCGTCTCCAGTGGAGAGAAAAGCCCGGTGCTTCGTGCGCGGGCCCACTTCCCAGTGCTTCCTGTGTCTACAGGGGCGGAGGTGCAGGGAAACACCCAGATTTGAACTAAACGCTTTCGAACGGAAACTTCGCACCCATTCGACTTTGGGGTTGTTTAGTTTTGGGTGGCTGCCGGAGCCCGGGCTGACGCTGACCGTGGATGGGGCAGCTGCAAAGGGAGGGGAGCTGGAAAGCAGCACTGGTGTCACGGGGAGGTCTGGTCTCTGAGTCTCAGCTCCCGCTGAAAAGTATTTGGGGGCCAGGCCTCCCAGGGTAAGTCCAGGGGTGGTGGCTGCCTGCCGAAATGGGAGAGTATGTGCTCTTCCGAAGGGATTCCAAAATCAGAATCATTTCGAATCTGTCCTGCTCTCACAAAACACCTGCGGAATCACGCTCACCTGCTAACAGTTGGCGCCGGGGCCCAGACCCCCCCCAAGGGCCCGTCGGCTCCGGCCTTTCACTATTTGACGGTACTTTTAAAGCTCAGACTGAAAGGAGGCCAAGTGAGCTTGTGGCCAGGCAGCGTCTAGCAAGCAATGCTCTTGCTGTCGGAGAAGACTGGAGAGGAACCGGTTCTGGGCAGACGTCTGTTCCTTTGGCCGTGCAGCTTCCTCGCCCTCCTGCTCCGGTCCTGTGGTCTTCCTAACCTTTTCTTTAGAGCGATACTCTCCAAGGTAGCCTTAAATCCAATCACATCCAAATCCTGAAGAGTACTTTTCACATTCTGTTCAGGGCGTGTCCCCTGTATCGGCCAACCAGCAGATGGGGCCCGTTGGATTGGACTTGGATGTGTAGACCATCCCTGATTCGGCTTCTGGAGCGTTGAAGTGTAATCTCTCGATGGAATGCGGTGTGAGGAAGGGTGAGGCAGCATAGTTTCTTGGACTTTGGATTCTTACTCATGTCTGTTGGAAATGAGCATGAGGGCAAGGTCCATTTGCTTAATGGGGCTTTCCCCAACAGCTCGCTCACTCGCTTCTAGTCCTTACATGTCAGTCGTGTTTGGTGACCATTTCAGAACACGTACGTGCACTGAGTGGCCTGGCTATGAACGTGGGATTTATTGATTTATTTATTTAAAAAGTTTTATGTTTAAGCAACCTCTGCACCCAAAGTGGGGCTCACGTTTGTAACCCCCCAAGGTCAGGAGTCACATGCTCTACTGACTGAGCCAGCCACGCACCCCTCAATGTGGGTTTTATAGACTCCAGAGAATATCAGAGCTTGAAGGAACATTGTCCACCGAAGCCCTCATTTTACAGATGAGAAAGCTGAGTCCCAGAGGGGAGAAGCAACACAGTGATTTTGTGGCAGAGCTGGGAGAGCTCAGGACTCCTGTTCTATTTTTCAGTGTAAAGCTATTCATCTCTATCATTTCCTAATGTGTAATAGTTTCACAGATCAGTTGTGGAGATCAACCATCCCCTCGTTCATGACCCTCGTTCTTGCCTTCCTAAGAAGCCAATAAATATTGGACATCCAACCTGAGTGCCAGCTACTATGGAAAATGTTGCCAGTGAAAATTGTTTCCTAGCTGCAGGCTTATTATATCCAACAGGGATTCCTCAGAGTTAGTAATCGGCGGGAGCGCTTCAGATGTATATACATTTTGCAAGTATCACTATCTCTGATTATCATTTTTCATAATTTTTAACGTGTATTCATTTTTGAGAGACAGAGCACGAGTGGGGGAGGGCCAGACAGAGAAAGAGGGAGACAGAGTCCGAGGCAGGCTCCAGGCTCTGAGCTGTCAGCACAGAACCCGACGCGGGGCTCAAACCCACAAACCACGAGATGGTGACCTGAGCTGAAGTCAGACACTTAACCGACTGAGCCACCCAGGCGCCCCTCTGATTATTATTAACACAGCTTTCAGTTGGTTAGAACACTGTAATCATGGTAGCAGTTAAAAAAATCTTATGTTTTAAAAAACCCAGTGTCGTACTTTTTTTTTTTTTTTTTTTTTTTTTTTATATCTTAGTACTGAGTATGGAGAAGCTGGTCAATAAACATAGATAGGATTAGGGGTGACTGGGTGGCTCAGTCGGTTAAGCACCCGGCTCTTGATCTCCGCTCAGGCATTGATCTCAGGGTCGTGAGTTCAAGCCCCACGTTGGGTTCCACACTGGGCATGGGGCCTACGTACAGTAAATAAGTAAGCAAGTAAGTAAATAAATAAATAAGTACAGGATGAAATAAATGCCTCACTGCAATTCTAGCCTTTGCTGTCCGATAGGAGGGGGGGAGCACATGACCTGAGCTTCAGGAAATCTGATGCCGTTTCCCAGAGCAACAGCAGGGAAGGGGCTCAGCCTATGAATTCTCGGATGGCGTCTGAGTAGTGTGCAGGCAGGACTTAGCCCGTCCTTCCTGACCAGCAAAGGGTCCCAGGCCCACGTTAAAGCGTGACCATAAGGAGCCTACCTAGGTAAGCGTGACCTATCGTTTGGGGCCACCCGAGGCCACCTCTTTGTTTCTCGGCTCCTCCTGGATCTGGAGCTGCTCGAAGAATCCTGCTTCTCTTTATGGCGGAGAAAAGGATATGCGGACCGGCAAGGCAGAGAGTGGTCTGAGGCGTGGTGTCTTCCATCTACACACGTTCTGCCAAAGCTGGCGTGTGACCTTGTGAATTCTTGAGGCGTGTTCATTCTGCTGCATCTTTATTGGGATAGAAAATTCGCTTTTGCTCCCCCATTTGAGGTAAAGGCGCTGCTCGGGTAACGGTGCCGTGTTTATACCCTACGGCCTACTCTGGGACACCTGGGCCACACCGTCGGAGCCCGAGCCAGAGAGGACCCAACGTATGTGTCCCCTAAAGCCACGTCATTGTTCTCGGCCTGAGGAGATTATGGTCTCCGACCTCTTTAGATGTAGGGCAGGTGTTTTCAAACAATTCTTAAAACCCCATCCATGTAGCGTATTTTTTATTTTCTTAATTGTAATTCAATTGAAGTTTTTAAAAAATATTTTATTTGTGTATTTAAAAAAATTTTATGTTTATTTTTGAGAGAGAGAGAGACAGAGACAGAGTGCAAGTGGGGGAGGGGCAGAGAGAGAGGCAGACACAGAATCCGAAGCAGGCTCCAGGCTCCGAGCTGTCAGCACAGAGCCCGACACGGGGCTCGAGCTCACGAACCACAAGATCATGACCTGAGCTGAAGTCAGCACTCAACCAATTGAGCCACGCAGGTGCCTCTATTTATTTTTTTAAAGTAGGCTGCACACCCAACATGGGGCTTGAGCTCACAACCCCACAGGATCAAGTGTCACATGCTCGGGGCGCGTGGGTGGCTCAGTCCATTAGGCATCTGACGGCGGCTCAGTTCACGATTCATGATCTCATGGTTTGTGAGTTCGAGCCCCATGTCAGGCTCTGTGCTGGCGGTGCAGAGCCTGACTGGAAATCACGCTCTCTCCCTCTCTCTCTGCTCCTCCCCAACTTGTGCCTTCTCTCAAAATAAATAAATAAACTTAAAAAAAAAAAAGGGTCACATGCTCTACCAACTGAGCCCGCCAGGTGCCCCAGTAATGTTTTGTTTAAAACAAAGCTGTCATGGAAGGCCAGTATATCAGATTCAGGTTAAAGAAGGGGTCTGGGGGTCCAGAGCCTTACCCCTTTGGGTTCCTTCTCCTTGTAAAGGGGGCACTGGACCTCTGAAAGCAGTTTGAAAATCATTAAACTTGGGTGAACCCATTCTTCACCCAGTTCTGGTATCTTCTATTCATTCAACACCTATTTACTTAACAAGCATTTGTTGAGTGACTACTATGCGCCAGGCACGTTCTGATACTGCTGATACGGCAGTGAATAAAATAAAACAGGTAAAAATTTCTGCCCCCGTGGAATTAATGTTGAAGTGAAGTAGTCAACCAACTAACACAATATGTCAGTAAAATGTATAGTCTGTTAACTAACGGTAGTCCTACAGAGAACTGTGAAACAGGGAAGGGAGGTGGGAGGTGCCAAGATATTTGTATTTCAGTTTTGTAGGGTGACGAGGGAAGGCCTGCATGGAAAGGTGAATCTTAAGTAAAGACTCAAAGGAAACGGAGAAGGCAGCCCCATGGAGATCTGGTGAAAAAAGCCTTCCACATGGAAGAAAGAGCAAGTGCAAAGCCCTGAGGTGGGTCTGTGCTTGGCATGTTCAAGAACAGGGAGGCTCTCATTATGAGCGAAATGAAAAGTCACCAGAGGGTCTTGAGTAGATCCTGTTAAGTGCCAACAATATCGCCCCGACTGCTGGGTGCAGAAGAGAATGAAACCTGGTAGGAGGCTATGACGAAAAGCCGAAGGAGAAATGGTGGTGACTTGGGACACCATAGTGGCATCGGGATGGTGAATAGTGCTTGAACTTGGGCAGTAGGCCCAACAGGGTTTGCTCAGGGCCACCCGTGGCACGTGTGAAAAAGAGAAGAACCAAGAATGCCATGAAGGTTTCGATCTGAACGAGTGGACGAATGGGGTTGCCAACGTGGGAGGGTGCGGGTTGAGGGACTTATCGGGAGCTTGTTTAGACGTGTTAAGTTTGATATGTCTGTCATACACCTAGGTACAGATGTCCGCTAGGCAGTTAGACATACGGCTCTTGAGTTAAGGCAAAGTTCAGGCTGGAGATTCACATTTTCCCCATCTCCGTAGGAAGCCTGTGGCGTATCAGAAATACATCAGCGAGTTGTCTTTCTATACATGGCACGCATCCAGAGGGCTCATGGCTTCCAGACCCAGTCGCTTGAGGCCACATTGCAGTTGGCACGTGTGCAAACAGCCCCTCGCTCTCACCCTTAACCATGTGGGTTAGATAAACATGTCCACACTTTCTTTCAAGGACCCCTAGGGATGCCTTGTGAAGCTTGGAAATACAGTTCCACGGAACTAAGTTTCATGATATCGGGTCCAGAGCATTGCTTTTCAGTTGCAATGGCCTCTCTGGCGGGGGACCGGAGGCCCACAAAAACTTTGGAATAAACAGCAACAAAAAACTTGTTTAGCCACCAAGGCTGCCTTTTTAGAACCCAGGGCAGATCAGGAAGCTGGCATTATCCCACATTGTAAAAGACTTTATCAGGAGGAAATCATCTTCAAAGTAATGTCAAGGGCAGCCTTGCGGGGGAAAGAAGTTAAAAATACAACAGGCAGCCCTGGGAGGTGGGGTGAAACATTGGCTTTACCTGGACGAGAAGTGATTTTTTTTTTTTTTTTTTTGACTTGTGCGTATAGGAGCTACACTTTCACCTTAGTATCAGAAGGCCAAGCCAGCTCCCTCTTGCCCAGTACCTGCGTCCGGGAGTAACTGCTTAGCCCTACGTCCAAAGCGTGGGAACTGGAGCAGGGCCACGAGTCACTCAGCGCTGACAAATATAGTAAACCCCTGCTGTCTGTGTTAGTGTGGGAGGTGGAGGAGCGGGAAGAGGTTGAGACAGGAGGGAGGAATCCATGGAGTACAGGAAAGAATATTGGGACTCGTAGGAGGAGAGCTGAGGGCCAATTAGAGAAGCTTGGAGGAGTAGGTGGCATTTGAATGAGAAGTACGGTTTGGCCAGGCAGAAGGACGGAAAAGGGCAATCCTGGCAAAGGGAATGGCGGGAGCAGAGGGGGAGGTCTTCAACGAACAGTAAATTCAAGAGGGCAGAGTTGAAGTGAAAGAGGGCACGGAAAGGGAGTCAATACGGTGTTGCGGTTAAGTACCTAGTCTCTGGAGTCAGACACGTAGTGGTTTGGAGCCCGGCTCTGCAATTTACTATGTGACCGGGCAATTGGTTCAACCTGTCTTGTCTTCTGTTTCCTCAATGTTCAACGGAAACAATAAACTTAGTTGCATGATCCGGTGTTTGTGAATATCAGATGAGATCATCTGTTTAAGCGCTTGGCACAGTTCCCCGTAGCCTAACTATTGGTCTTACTACGAAAGGTAAAAGATTCAAAACTATTCACATAAAAATATTTAGAGTAGTTATCCTTCCACTGAATGATAATGGGTCGTTTCCCCCCAGAGATCTTCACCAACTCACAGTGGGCTAACTCACAGTAGGTTGAAAATACTGAAGTTGAAAATGCATTTAATACATCTAATTTACCGAACATCAAAGCTTGGTCTCGCGTACTAGACACCTACGTTAGCCTACGGTTGGGCAAAATCATCTAACACAAAGCCCATTTTAAAATGAAGCGTTGGGGCGCCTGGGTGGCTCAGTCGGTTAAGTGTCCGACTCTTGATCGTGGCTCAGGTCATGATCTCACGATTCGTGGAATGGAGCCCTGCGTCAGGCTCTGCACTGACAGTGTGGAGCCTACTTGGGATTCTCTCTCTCTCCCTCTGTCTCTGCTCCTCCCCTGCTCGTGCTCTCTCTATCTCAGAATAAATATATAAACTTAAAAACATTGAAAGGAAGTGTTGACTATCTCATGCACTTCATTGGATACTGTACTGAAAGTGAACAACAGAATGATTATAAGTGTATTTGTTGACTCTCAGGATTGCATGGCTAACTGAGAGCTGTGGCTCACTGCTGTTGTCTGGCCTCACCAAAGAACATTGTACCACATATCACTAGCCTGAGAAAAGATCCAAATTCAAGATTTAAAGTACAATGTTTGTGGAACGTGTATCACTTTTGCACCATTGTGTAATGTAAAAATCGTAAGTCTAACCATCGGAAGTTGGGGACCATCTGTATTTCACTCTTTTCTGTGTTCAGCAGATGTTCTTCTATAAGCACTGATACTGACAATCTGGAAAACATAAACAAGTTTCCTTGCTTTTAAAAATGTGTGAGGGTACCTAGGCAGCTCAGCGGGTTAAGCGTCTGACTCTTGATTTCAGCTCAGGTCATGATCTCGCCGTCATGAGCTCTGTGCTGGAGCATGGGGCCTGCGTGAGATTCTCTCTCTCCCTCTGTCCCTCCCCTGTTCATGCACTCTCTCTCTCTCTTTCTCAAAAAAAAAAAAAAAAAAGATTATATATTATATTATACATTATTATTTTGGCCAGTACTCTTTATGTCAAAAGGCATCATGACAGCAATTAAACATTTTTTGTTTCTTAAGTAATAAAAGTTGTCTCTCAGTCTGTGCTTGATAATAAGTTGGTATCACACACTGGGTAGTGCTTGTCCAGTTTCAATTATGTAGTGCTTAGGGCAGAACCTAGGTTGACCTTGGAATACCCATGTGGGGGCATTGACCCAACTTGACCTGGTAAAGTTAGTTAGCCCTATGAGGATCACAGCTGAAGATAACAGAGGTATATCCCAAATCTGCCACTGACTACAAGAGACTTACGTTTCAGTACTAGGGATATGCATCTAGATGCCAGAGTGATGTGAATTGTAGATATCACGTAAAAAATTCCAGTGCTTCTATGGAAAACTAATTATTTACTGAACAAAGAGGTGTTAATGTATTGTGGTATCTTACCGTTTGGAATCTGACAAATAATGGATTTTGTAGAATTAAAAT
>NW_024420442.1:1762343-1768672 GCF_014898765.1 Herpailurus yagouaroundi | reverse complement strand
GAAGTCGGACGCTTAACCGACTGCGCCACCCAGGCGCCCCCAGCTCAACTTTTTAAGTCAGTGTAATACATGGTAGCAGAGCTCAGAACTCAGGTCAGCCCGGTGTGCTTCCATGACGTCACAGTTCCTCTGATTCCTGTTTTGTTTTGATTTGTTTTGAACTATGGCAGTCCTCTAATTCAATGGGATTTGAGTCACATAGGGGAAATGAATGTCTGTGTATTAAGTAGTGCTTGATCGGAGGTAAGGTTGTGGCAACCAACCTAAAACGTTTTATCTTTGTGGATCAGCCACGTCTTTATTTCTCCTTGTATGTATTTACATACAGAACACAGAAAGTGTGGATTATTCAAGTGACTGCTGAATCCACGAGGAATTTTTTTTTTTTCTAAGTATGCTTCACGCCCCGGGGGGAGCCCAATGCTGGCCTTCAACTCACGACCCTGAAATCAAGACCTGAGCTGAGATCAAGAGTCGGTTGCTTCACTGGCTGAGCCACCCGGGTGCCCCCGTGAAGAAATTATCGATGTCAGAATGTCACAGATCTAAACGTTAAGGAGTGTGTGAGGGGGGTTGGTAGTCACACTTTAAGGGTATGGAAATTAAGCAATGGAGCTCTTCTCGCTCTTTCTTCCTCAACCCCTACTAAACCCCTCATGTATAAAATCTTAGAAATGGTACCTACTTCAAAGTGGTGAATGGAACTCAAGGCAAACTTGAGACAAGAGGTAATCTTTTAAAAAACATTTTTTTTTTAACATTTATTATTGAGAGAGACAGACAGAGCATGAGCAGGGGAGGGGCTGAGAGACGGGGAGACACAGAATCTGAAGCAGGCTCCAGGCTCCGAGCTGTCAGCACAGCGCCCGACACGGGGCTCGAACTCTCAAACCGCGAGATCATGACCTGAGCCGAAGTCGGGCGCTTAACCGACAGAGCCACCCAGATGCCCCAAATCTTTTCTAAAAAGTCATGAGAATGCAATTTTATCTCAAAAGGTTTGGAAGAAATTGACTTTTATTAAGAATAGCACCCAGTTAGGGGCGCCTGGGTGACTCAGTCAGTTGAGTGTCCGATTTCGGCTCAGGTCACGATCTCACGGTTCAAGGGTTCGAGCCTCGCATCGGGCTCTGTGCTGACAGCTCAGAGCCTGGAGCCTGCTTCAGATTCTGTGTCCCCTGCTCACAGTTTGTCTCTCTCTCTCTCAAAAATAAACATTAAAAAAAAAATAATAGCACCGAGCTAGAAACAAATAGTATTCTTAAACAATTAAAATATTTAGAATGATCAGTGCCTTTTTCTTTTTTTTTTTTTTTAATTTTTTCAACGTTTTTTATTTATTTTGGGGACAGAGAGAGACAGAGCATGAACGGGGGAGGGGCAGAGAGAGAGGGAGACACAGAATCGGAAACAGGCTCCAGGCTCCGAGCCATCAGCCCAGAGCCCGACGCGGGGCTCGAACTCCCGGACCGCGAGATCGTGACCTGGCTGAAATCGGACGCTTAACCGACTGCGCCACCCAGGCGCCCCCGCTGTACGTTTTTAAAA
Organism: Herpailurus yagouaroundi; assembly: GCF_014898765.1. NCBI lineage: Eukaryota > Metazoa > Chordata > Mammalia > Carnivora > Felidae > Herpailurus > Herpailurus yagouaroundi. Next base: position 1,767,124 of record NW_024420442.1, on the reverse strand, counting down.
ACACCGGATGGCAGTTTTAATATTAACTTAAATTGATACCAGTAATTATTTGATATTTACTATTCATTCCTTGCCTTTTTTAAAATGTTGACCTCTTTATCTTCTTCAAATGGACTGTGAGCTCCCTAAGGGCAGTAAGCCGTATCCAATTTTTATTGGTTAACACTCACCTACTCTCACTCCACCCTCACCCTCCACCACCGATGACTGACTGAGACAGAATTCAGACTTGGGCAGGCGTTGGGAGCCCATTGGCAGGAAACCAGGGTGAAGAGGGAAGTATTCTCACCTGAGGCAACAGGAAACTCTGGGGCCAAAGTGGTTAGCCAAGCCCGAAAGGATGCCAGGCAGCCAACGTCCAAATGCCAAGGAGAAAGTTCGGGAAAAGATCAAGTCCTGCGGGAGTTAGAGATGGAAACAATCAATATCAGAATGCACCACCAGGGGGCGCCTGGGTGGCGCAGTCGGTTAAGCGTCCGACTTCAGCCAGGTCACGATCTCGCGGTCCGTGGGTTCGAGCCCCGCGTCGGGCTCTGGGCTGATGGCTCAGAGCCTGGAGCCTGTTTCCGATTCTGTGTCTCCCTCTCTCTCTGCCCCTCGCCCGTTCATGCTCTGTCTCTCTCTGTCCCAAAAATAAATAAACGTTGAAAAAAAAAATTTAAAAAAAAAAAAAAAAAAAAAGAATGCACCACCAGGAGAGAACCAGGGAGACAAGGTCTAGCAAAATCAAATCCGGCTGAATTAGTGGAAAGGCAGACAGCTCTTGGGGCTGGCTTCATAGGTCCGCAAGGGAGTGTTGAAAAAGAAGGGGAGGTAACTCAGCCCAACATAAAGAGTCAGGAATGGGGCAGATTCATATTTCCTGGGGTGCCTTTCCCATAGTCAACTGTCAGTTAATATTAACTGGGCTAGTCCAGCAGTAATTAGTCACACATGATCCTGGTGGTCTGAAAGTTAATGTGGCCCATTAGTGCGCACAAGAATAAAATAGATCAAAGTTTAGAGCACACCCCTAAGTCATGGGACTTGTTTATGATAGTAAAATGAGACCTTCAGAATGGAAGTCTGAGAACAGCTATGATGAGGCACGTGGAAGGAGGAAGGAAAGGAAAAAGAAGCTTGTAGTTAATGAATACCAATCCGTGGCCAGGTGCCTTTGTGTGTTTGGCTTAATTCGGTCCTTCAGGGCATAGGAGGTCCTCACGATGTCACAGTTGAGGAAACTGGGGAAAGCTTAAGTACCTTTCCTAAGGTCAAGCCGTCAGGACTCAAATGCAAAGCTGTCTGATTCCAGAAGCCAGGCTCTTTTTGAATATTCCACCTGCCACCTCATGAACCACGTTGGGAAAAGGCGCGAGCTGGTCGAAGTCAAAAATCTGACAGAGGGGCAACACGTCGTGAGCGAGGCAAGAGGGCCTCCGAAAGGCAGGAAAAGGTCGTTCCTTGAAAAGATACTGCAATCCAACTCCACTCTTTGTGACTTGGTTTGCTACCTGCGGCAACCAAGCAATGGTCCACGTAGTAATAGCTGCTATTTACTGAAAATCTGCTGCGTATTCATTGCCTGTCCTAGAAGCTTTACATACAGTAAATTCTGTTGTTTGCAAAGCATTTTCACAGCCATTATTTTACCTGGCTGATACAAAAACTCAGATACATTTTTCCAAGTTTATTTACTTACTCTGAGAGAGAGAGAGAGAAGTAGGGGAGGGGCAGAGAGAGGGAGACAGGATCCCAAGCAGGCTCCACACTGTCAGCATGGAGCCCAATGGGGCTCGAACTCCCAAACCATGAGATCATGATCTAAGCCGAAATCTAGCGCCAGACGCTTAACCGACTGAGCCACCCAGACGCCCCCAAACACATTTTTAAAAAGCCAAGAAGCCGTGTTTCCAGAAACGGGAAACAAGGTTAGGATAGGAATAATAACTGTTACAATACTGAAACCTGGACGGCTAGGCTGGAACTGGCTGGCTTTCTCCTGTCTAAAATCAAAATGTGGTGGGGGGGGGCACCTGGGTGGCTCAGTGGGTCGAGCATCGGACTCTTGATTTCGGCTCAGGTCATGATCCCAGGGTTGTTGGATCGAGCCCCACGTCGGGCTTCATGCCGAGTAGGGAGCCTGCTTGAAATTCCGCCCCCCCCAACCCCTGCTTCTCTCTCTGCCCCTCTCCCCCGCTCACATGTGCACCCTCTTTCTAAAAATAAAATCATAAATAAATAAAATCATAAATAAATAAATAAATAAATAAATAAATAAATAAATAAAGTCAGAATTGGCCCAGGGGCTCAGGCAGGATTGAACTGCAGAGAGCAGTGGGAGAGCTGGTAGCCCCTGACCGTGGAGGAAGAAAAGCAATAAGGCCACGAAATAGGCAGCACTTGATGGCAATTTCATTCAAGAATGCCACAGCGGCAGCAGCCTGCGGTGGACATCCTAACCAAAGGGCATCTTGAGTTTGACACCTTTGAGAACGTGACAAATCACCCCCCACCCAGCAGCAGTCTATGCTGGGCCCCATCACTGCTTGTTGAATCATTTCCTGCCCCGCCCCACCCCTCCAAGCTTTCCCTGTTACAGACTCCTGGTTCACCTGCTGCCTCTGCGGCCACTCCTCTGTCTCTTGCAAAGCGCCTTTCGCCGTCTTTTGGTATTCCCCATCTCAGTGAATATATCACCAGCCACTCAGTTGTACGCATCAGAGATTTAAACATTTTCCTTAACATTTCCTTTTCCCCCCCTGCATCCCAATCACCGTGAATTACTATCAATTTCAGCTGCTGAATATCTCGTTAATGTGTTCACTGCTCCCTGGCCCCACTGGTCTGGCCCAAGACACCATCATCACCTCTGGCCTTGACGATGGGGCAGCCTCCTGGGATAAAATCCCACCTCTGCCACATTCCAGCTGTGTGATGTTGGGCAAGTCTCTTCAGTTCTCTGAGCTTCAGTTTCCTCACAGGTTATGTGGGGATAATAACTAAGTACCTTACAAGATGTGAAGATTCAGTAACAATATGCATAGCAGTGCCCCGGGGGGGGGGGGCTCTGTCGGTTAAGCATCCAACTTCGGCTCAGGTCATGATCTCAGGGTTTGTGGGTTCCAGCCCCGCATCCGGCTGTGCGCTGATGAGGTGGAGCCTGCCTGGGATTGTCTCTCTCTCTCTCTCTCTCTCTCTCTCTCTCTCCCCCTCCCCCACTTGTGCTTTCTCTCTCTCTCTCTCAAAATAAATAAACTTAAAAAAAAGCCACAATATGTATGAAAACCCTTACAATGATGCTTAGCACACAGTAAGTGGAACACAAGTGATAGCTTTGTAAATTTTATCTCTATTCATGCTTACCCAGCCACCCATTCATTCTCCACACTGTAGCCAAAGTGGCATTTTCCAAATTCAAGTGGGGGGATCATATCCCCCCACTGCCACTATGTGCAAGTACCCACAGAACCTTCCAATTGACTGACATTGTCTTTAGGATAAACTCAAAACTCCCTAACAGAGGCTACAACAAAGTAGTACATGAATTTCTACACCGCAGGAAGCCACAACTGAGTTGCCCCCTCTACTCTCTAGAACCTTCCTAACACTTCACTAGCCTCTTTGTTCCTTCCGCTTTCAACCTGCTTCCTCCCACCCCGGGGCTTTGCTCTGCTCGCCTGGAATGCTCCCACTCCTTTTTCCTAACTGCTCTTTATCCTTCAGCACTCAGCTCAGACCTCACCTCCCCAAAGAACACATTTCTGACCAAAGACTTACAAACCCCGTCAAATCATCACATACCCTTCCTGTATTGCATATATCAGCGCGGCCACTTTTATTTCTTTGTGGGAAAGGAGGATTCGTTTCTGCTTGCCCTACCTAATTGGGCACTCAGTGACCTTAAGGAACTTGATTTTGTGCACTGCTAACTCAGCTTGTAGTGTGTGCCTGGCACATAATAAGTGCTCGACGAATTGATAGACTGAATGAATGGGGGAAAAAAATGGATGAATCTAACTCATGTAGAAGGATCAACCAGCGGCAAAAAGAAACTGAAAGTTGAAGTTCCAACTCTGCAGGTGAGACTGTAAACTGGTCCAGGATGTGAAACAGTTGAGGCTATAGAAGCAAAAGCTCTTAGACCAAAATAGTGTTTTAAAGGATAAGACGATGGAAAAAAAAAGTGGAGTTTTGAGAAAAGGAAAAAGGAAGGAAGAAGGGAGAGGGTGGGTGAACCCACCGAATTGAGACAACTAAGCAGGATTTTATTTTATTTTTTAAAAGTTTATTTATTTATTTAGAGAGAGAGAGAAAGAGGGAGAGAGCAGGAGCAGGGGAAGAGAGAGAGAGAGAGCATCCCAAGCAGGCTCCACACTGTCAACGCAGAGCCCGACACGGGACTCGAACCCACGCACTGTGAGTCATGACCTGAGCCGAAATCAAGAGCTGGACGCTTAACCAACTGAGCCACCCAGGAGCCCCAGGCAGGATTTTTAAAGTTCAGTGTGTGTGTGTGTGTGTGTGTGTGTGTACATGTGCACACTGTATAGACTTTCACTTTGTAGTTTTTTTAAAAAAATCACTCAAAAGCTATTTTTGACAGGAGAACAAAAATCTGGAAAAAAGCAGAGTCCCTGGGGCAGAAGAGAGACCCATGTCCACTTGGCCTTCTGTCCTGGCAGCCGCATTTCAAGAGAATTGTTCCTGTTCCTGTTTTTCTTTTTCTTTCTTTTTCTTTCTTTCTTTCTTTCTTTCTTTCTTTCTTTCTTTCTTTCTTTCTTTCTTTTCTTTTTCTTTCT
>NW_024420442.1:1753887-1762243 GCF_014898765.1 Herpailurus yagouaroundi | reverse complement strand
TTTTCTTTCATTTCTTACTTTTTCTTTCTTCCTTTCTCTCTTTTCTTTCTTTCTTTCTTTCTTTCTTTCTTTCTTTCTTTCTCTCTCTCTCTTTCTTTCTCTCTTTCTTTCTTTCTTTCTTTCTTTCTTTCTTTCTTTCTTTCTTTCTTTCTTTCTCTTGCTTTCCTTCTTTCTGAATAGAATGGCTGGAATGACCTAGCTCTGTATTGAATGCTTTCACCTTCAAAACTCCGCATTTCCAAGTCAAAGCTCTCACCTACCCAGTCCCGGGTCATCTTGGTCTGCCTCAACTCTGCTGTTTACACTTGGTCCCTAAGTGTCCTCAAAGCAGTTGCCACGTGGCCCCACCCCCCGCATTTCTGTTAGCCTCCCCTTAACTGCACGCCTGCCTCTGGTGGGGAGATCCAACACAGCTTCACGGTCTAGCCCACAGATTCACAAACCACAGGTTGAGACTCATTAGCAAGGTTTCAAACAAATGTAGTGGGTCAAGATGAGGCTTTTTTTTTTTTTTAAATAAGGCGAAATATAAGAAAGAGAGAGAGGCAGAGAGAGAAAAGATCAGACTACATTGCTTACAGCAAGGTTTCTGTTGCACAACTTTCCAAACTCGATGATGTGTGCATGTATTCAGTTACGATGGAAACCAAATTTGGCCATGGTAAAAATGCTTGACAGCTTCCACTTCAGCCTCATCTTCTACTTAGTGCTGCCTCGTTGTGCTGGGTCCTATAGGGTATGAAGCATTCTTTCCCCCAAGGAGCTCAGTTCACGAGGTTAGGCCTTATGTAAATAACTCCGACACAAGAAAGACAGTAGTGAAGTGTCCTAAGAGAGCCATAAATAAAGTTTACAGATAATAGACAACAATTTAGCCTCTATGATAATAAAATGCTATTTATGATGTTTACTGAGTCCATTTGTATCAGGCAAGGCGGTAAGTACTTTGCAGGCTTTGTCTCATTCAATCCTCATGATGACACTGAGATAAAGCCCATTCTAGCCCTTATGTCGGAGAAGTAAAAATGGAGGCTCAGAGACATTGAGCAAATTGTCCTAAGAGCCAGGACTCAGCGGCAGCGTCCTTTGAGCCCGACACCCTGTTGTTCCAACAATCCCTGCCAATAATGTAGCCACTTTTACTACTTCTCATGGTACCGAGGGAATACTCACCATAGACCCTTCCTACTTACCAGTTTGGGGGCATTTAAGTTCCCCGGGGCCACAGCAAACTCTCAAAGAAAGTCTCCTCACTGCTTAGTAGTTACAGAATCAGTGATCTCCCACTAAAACAGAACATCTCTTGTCATGAGACCCTGATGAAGAAAGAAAGAAAGAAAGAAAGAAAGAAAGAAAGAAAGAAAGAAAGAAAGAAAGAAAGAAAAAAAACAGGAGAAAAGGGATCATTATGTGGTAAGTCCTTGGTTGACTCACATTCTTTATGTCCTTGAGCCCATAAACACCAACAGGAAGACATTATTAATACTTTTCCCAAAGGCAATCGACCAATTCCTGCATAAATTTTCTTTTACATCCAGGAAGTTCAGTGGAAATATGAATGGTGTTGTTAAGCTAATAAATGTTACTATGCTTAGCTCATTAAGCCTTCTTCGGAATAATTTATAGTGAGGGAGGGAAATTTTAATTATTAAACACCGGGAAGCTTCAAAGAAATCTCTGCAACGTATATGTAAATTAGAAGACACAGTCACAACACCTGTGAACCCACTGTCCATCCAAGAGATGTTGAAAGCAAGCCTGTGGCCTCCATATTTGTACCCTATCTGTTACTTGGTTTTGGTTTTGGTCTAGGTCTTTGGAAGACTGAATCGCCAATGCCCACATCAACATCTTTTCAGCTTTTCTGATGTGCACGATCGAGGCACAGCATTTGGAATTATTATGAATATCAAAATATTCTGTTTCAGATACAGGTAAGTATTCTAGATGATATTTGGACTAAAAATTTCCTTATTATTGCAAGAGGAAAATGCTACACTAATAAATGATTGATATATAAATGATCTGTTAAATTTATGTGCAAGCACAATTATTATGAATGTCAAATAGTTAAACAGAAAAATAGATTGAGACTATAAATATTAAGAGAGTGCATTCACTAGATTAATCTATGAGGAAAATGATAAACTTTTTGAGCTAATTTTACAAAAATTAAATAATAATTCAAGGCCAAATAGTGTAGGTTTGAATGTTTAATGATTATCATATTTTTTTAATTGTTTGGTGTTCCTGTATTTCCAACATGAAACAAAATGATCTCTGAGGGCTGAATTTAATTTTCAGGTATCTAAATCCACTTAGACCACAGCTCTTCAAAGAGAAGCTCTATTAGCCTGGAGCCTGTTTCAGATTCCGTGTCTCCCTCTCTCTGACCCTCCCCCGTTCATGCTCTGTCTCTCTCTGTCTCAAAAATAAATAAACGTTAAAAAAAAAATTAAAAAAAAAAAAAGACAAAGAGAAGCTCTATTTGCGAATGCTTTACATTTTATAAGGGTGAATTAAAAATGGAATCTTTTTTAGGTAACTTTGTCACCTCAAAATTTCACAAGGGAGAAAACCTCCCAAACCTGTCAAAGCCACATCCACAACAAACCATCTTCAATCTCCTACGTCACAGAGAAGATAAAAAATGTAATGAAGAAAATATTTTGTGGGGGAGGCGCCTGGGTGGCACAGTCGGTTAAGTGTCCAACTCTTGATTTCGGCTCAGATCATGATCTCATGGTTAGCGAGATGGAACCCCACTTCGGGGCTATCAGCGCAGAGCCTGCTTGGGATTCTCTCTCTCCCTCTCTCTGCTCCTCTTCCCCTTGCACACACGAGCCCATGCATGCACGTGTGTGTGTGCATGCGCACGTACATGCTCTCTTAAAATGAATAACCATTAAATTTTTTTAAGTTTTATTTATTTATGTAACCTCTACACCCAACATGGGGCTTGAACTCACAACCCCTGAGATCAAGAGTCACATGCCCTTCCAACTGAGCCAGCCTGGCACCCCTGTAATGAAGAAAATATTGAAGAAAATGGAGGCATCCTAAAAATAGCTTCTTTCTGCCCTGACCTCAGTTGACAGTATCCATTTAGTTTCCTAAGTGTGCAGTTCAGTGTCCATGGGGGCAATCTAGCAACTGATGATGTTTTCCTTAAAAACATTGGCCGGTTCTGGATCTAAAACTAAAACTCCGTGGATAATAAAATGCTTATTAATGGAAGTGTAGCAATAATCATTTTTAATTAGGAAGTTTCAGGTTTATTCTTGCATCTCACAAGGTCATTCCATAACGGTGATAGTTAGGGCTGAATATTGATGTTACACTAGAACTTTCAGTATTTTGTGTTTGTTGATCTCTTATTGCTATTTATTGCTTTACAACCTATATTGCTTAGATTTGCTCATAATTGAATTTTTCTATAAATGATACTGACTGTAGTCCTCTAGGCTTTTTTTTTCACTCAACATTATATTTGAGACTTGTTTTCTTTGCTATATCATATTCCACTTTATGTGTATGCTTCCGTTTATCTAGCCATGCCGTGAATAGACATTGGGACTGTTTCTTGTTTTGTTTTCTAATGTTATTCATAAAGCTCTTCTGAATATTCTTTAGCATGCCTAAGTACGTACAAGTCCGAGAATGCTAGGGTGTATTCCTGGGAGTTGAACCCCTGGGTCATAATGGACATGCATTTTTACCAGATAATAACAAAGCGTTTTTTCCAGAGTGGTAGCACTAATTCATACTCCATCCACAGTATTCATATCTATTGTTTCCCCGTAACTTCACGGCCTTCTTGTGATACTACCCAAGCTTATGGGGAGAAGAAACAAGGAAATGTGACAAGAGAATTACTATGTGTTCCAGAACATCTGATCTGTTCTCGGTTCTTCTCCTAAGTTGCTGTGAGACTTTTAGAAGAGTTGCTTAATCTTTCTGTTTCTCATTTTAATCACCTCTCAAATGGAGTATTTGGACCATTCTGAATTTCATTCAGCTCGAAAATTCTCATTCTACCTAACAGTTGCAGATGCTGAGACATGGAATGATGATTTGCTTTGCCCAGGGTCACATATCATACCATTGAAGCTCGAGTTCCTCATATTTAAAGGGTGGGCTAGACTGTATGATTGTAGATATCACTTCCTATTTTATGGGTCTGGACTGAGAGTCTATGATGTCAGGGCCACGATTAACCACCATGTCTTAATGGCTCCATTGTGACAAATATTAAGTACATGCTATGTGCAAGGCAGGCATCACAGGTACCAAGGAGATAATAGGAAATGTTACCTGCCATTGAGGAGCTCACAACATGACACAGTAGATAGGGAGATAAACCTGGCCCGTTCACACTATAGTGAAGTAAGAGCTGTGATGGAGATGTGCACACTTCATGGTGGGAAGGACAGAAGGGGACCCAGGGACTACTTATGGAAGGAACTAGTGTTTGAGAGGTGTTTTTTTTTTTTTTTTCAACGTTTTTTATTTATTTTTGGGACAGAGAGAGACAGAGCATGAACAGGGGAGGGGCAGAGAGAGAGGGAGACACAGAATCGGAAACAGGCTCCAGGCTCTGAGCCATCACATCAGCCCAGAGCCCGACGCGGGGCTCGAACTCACGGACTGCGAGATCGTGACCTGGCTGAAGTCGGACGCTTAACCGACTGCGCCACCCAGGCGCCCCAAGAGAGGTGTTTTAAAGAGCGAGTTATCTAGATGATGGAGCGAGGTCTCCAGAATTTATCCTATATTCTTGGTTACTGGCTGTCACCCCTACTCTGGAATATAAGCTCCGCGAGGAGCTGGGCTAGCGCTCTGCCTGATTCATTCTCTACACGTTCCCCAGCATCTACCACAATTCCCGGCTCGGGACAGTCTCTCAATAAATGTTTATGAAATAAATGAAGGGTAATAACACCTTATCTTCCTAAAACATTTTTACAGTTAACAAAAGGCTGCTTAGCACATTATCTGAGTTGATCTTATCAGGCCTTTTGGGGTACAATCAAAGCAGAAGGGGCTGAGAGTCTCTGAAATGGCGAGTATCAGCAGAGATTAAAGGAACCCTGATAAAGTTGTTGCGGTTATTTTAACCACATAAAATCGGATCTTCTTAACAGATGTTTCTTCCACACAGAGCAAAGGTTAAATCTGAAATCGAAAAAAAGGAAAAGAAATCAGTCTGAAACCCAGCCTCCATCATTCTGCCTTACTGCCAAAACAGCTGTCTCCCATTAAATTCAGGATTCAGGGCGGGGGGCAGTCGATTGAGCGTCCAAGTCTGGGTTTGCAGCTCAGATCGCGGTCTCACGGCTTCCTGAGTTCGAGCCCTGCATCGGGCTCTGCGCTGACAGTGTGGAGCCTGCTTGGGATTCTCTCTCTCTCTCTTTTTCCCTCTCTCTATGCCCCTCCCCCACTCGTGCTGTCTCTGTCTCTCTCAAAATAAGTAAATAAACTTAAAAAAAAAAATCCTCATGCCCAGGGCCTCTGTGGGGGCCGGGGATGTTTAAAAAAAAAAAACAACAACGCAGGATTCACCCTCTTCCATATTACTGCTCTGCCTCTCTTTGTTGTATTTGCTCAAAAAATGGGGGGGGGGGGGGAACAAAACATAGAGCTAATTGCTGTGAAAATTCAATGCTTGTCATTTTTTATTTTAGTCATGACAATGAAGGCTGGATTGTTGCATCTGAACACAAGAATGGGAATTATTCATGTAGAAGAAATCAGACGTGGAACAAAGAACAGCTCTGTAGGAGCAAGGCTGAACATTTCTGAGCCAGTTCAGCACCACTGCCTGGGATATCTGTGCGATTTTCCACTTCTTATCTTCTTTCTTTTCCTCGCAAAGCTGCGCTGCTGCCTTGGAGCTGTGTTTTAAGACAACTGCTCCTGATCTTCGTAATGACCCAATCAGGGTCTCTGAGAATCTACCAAAAATGGGCAAAGAGCGGAAGAGTAAGCCTTTACTGCTTTCTCTATCTAAATAGGGTCCAGCGGTTATCGTCGCTCTTTGCACCCGTGTTCTTGCCTAGCAACACTCGTCATAGGGAAGCTCCCAGCTCACCCACGGGTTAGGTTCTAAAACCAGCATGTGAGGTGAAAATAGCAGACTCAAAATTGCCATTAAACATCATTTAAGTGTGCCTGGGTGGCTCATTTGGTTAACCGTCCGATTTCGGCTCAGGTCATGATCTCGCAGTTGACAAGTTCAAGCCCCACGTCAGGCTCTGTGTGGACAGCTCAGAGCCTGGAGCCTGCTTTGGATTCTATCTCCCTCTCTCTCTGCCCCTCCCCTGCTTGTGCTCTGTCTCTCTCTCTCTCAAAAAATAAATAAATATTTTTAAAAAAAATTTTTAAATCATTTACATTTCCCATAAAACACAATATGGATGGTTTGTGTATACTACCTTGTGTATTAATGGATAGATGTATTGTGTGCACAGGACTATCCAGTATATAACAGATTATATAGCAAATTATATCTCAGTGTTTTAATTACATAAAAAGGAGAGAGTGTTCAGAATGGAAATCACAGGGGCGCCTGGGTGGCTCAGTTGGTTAAGCATCCGACTTCGGCCCAGGTCATGATCTCGCGGTCCGTGAGTTCGAGCCCCACGTCAGGCTCTGGGCTGATGATGGCCCAGAGCCTGGAGCCTGCTTCCGATTCTGTGTCTCCCTCTCTCTCTGACCCTCCCCCGTTCATGCTCTGTCTCTCTCTGTCTCAAAAATAAATAAAACGTTAAAAAAAAAAAAAAAGAATGGAAATCACAGAACGGCACCTATCCTATGACTGTATTTATTGGTGTAGTTACTGAAGGCTTAATGCTGTTAGTTTTTATCATCATGAAGGCATGGATCCTGCCCTATTTTGATGACTTCTCTATTCTCCATCTCTATCTAATGCCTAGCTCAGTTTTGCTCAAAAATAGATGTTGACTGGCTAATGTTAAGGTGAGATGGGAGGACAGAGAGAGTCAGAATAAGAGATTCGTTCCAGAATGAGACTGCACTGCCACCACAGTGGCCTAAACAATGACAATCTGTCCTATCAGCTGTCAGAACCTAAAGATCACCCTGCTGGTCAGCAACTCTCGCGCCGTCTGCTGTGCCACACTTCCTGTCTGCCTGGGGCGGATGGCATGTGCGTTCCTAGAAGCCAAATGATCATTCCTACTTTGTGGATTTAGCCCATGGTTTTCCTACGAGAATTTCAATGTTTACTATTTCTCAAGTAGAGGCAGACCTCAGAGATGTTCTGGGTGTGTTTCCAGAGCACCACAATAAACCAAACATAGCAATAAGGTGAATTAAATTGATTTTTTTGGTTTCCAGTGCATATTATGCTATACTGGAGTCTATTAAGTGTGCAATAACACTATGTCTAAAAAATGTACACGTCTTGATTTAAAAATACTTTATGGCTAAACAATGCTAGCTGTCATCTGAACTTCCAGCAAGTTATAATCTTTTTGCTGGTGGAGGGTCTTGCCTCAATGACGCATGGCTGCTGACTGATCAGGACGGTGGTGGCTGAGGGTTCAGGTGACCATGGCAATTTCTTACAATAAGACAATGATGAAGTTTGCCGCATCAATGAACTCTTCCTTTCACAAACAATTTCTCTGTAGCATGAGATCCTGTTTGATAGCATTTTACCACGCTAGAACTCCTTTCGAAATTGGAGTCAATTCTCTCAAACCCTGCACCTGCTTTATCAATTAAACATATGTAATATTCTAAATCCCTTGCCGTTATTTCAGCAATCTCAACATCTTCACCAGAAGCAGATTTCTCCTTTTTTCTAAAGTCGCTGTGTTGTTTTTTTGTTGCTTTTTTTTTAAGTTTATTTTTATTTGTTTTGAGAGAGACAGAGAGCGAGAGCGAGCGGGGGAGGAGCAGAGAGAGAGGGAGACATAATCCCAAGCAGGCTTCACGCTCTCAGTGCAGAGCCTGATGCGGGGCTTGAACTCATGAACCGTGAGATCATGACCATGAGCCGATGTCAAGATTCCGACGGTTAGCCGACTGAGCCACCCGGGCGCCCCGTGTTTGTTGTTGTTTTTTTAATTAGATTCAAGTTAGTTAACATCTAGTTTCAGGAGTAGAATTTAGTGACTCATCACTTTCATATAACACCCAGTGCTCTTCCCGAAAAGTGCCTTCTTCATACCATCACCCACTTAGCCCATCCCCCCACACACCTCCCTGCCATCAACCCTCAGTTTGTTCTCTACATTTAAGAGTCTCTTATGGTTTGCCTCCCTCTTCCTCTCAAGAAACCACTTTCTCTGCTCATCTAGAAGGAGCAAACTGCCCGTCTGTTCAAGTT
>NW_024420442.1:1727757-1748887 GCF_014898765.1 Herpailurus yagouaroundi | reverse complement strand
TTTTAGAATATGTGATTCCGACACAAAGAAAGCCCCTTGGCAATGGGGTGAAAATAACTGACGCTTATCAGCAGAAATATCATGATTGTATTGTTGTTGACAATGTACACTTTTCAGAGTTTTGTTCTACAAGCTGTGGCTTGTCAAACTTAAAAGTGAAACAGCCATTTATTTTACCGGCAAATTGGGTTTATTCGGGAAGAGCAGAGGAATTTCAATTCGGGATATGCAAGCTCTGGTAAACCATAGACGAGACCGGGAAACAAAAAACAGGAACTATACAGAGAAAAGGAGGAAGTTGGGAGGCGTTGCTTTGAACAAAACTACTTTGGAGGAAAGCAAGAGTTCAGGGTGGTGATGGTTTCTGATTGGGTGACCTGTGGTAACATTATATTGGCTGAGCTTGTTGCTGGCCGATGAAAAATTCTTTTCCTCCTGCTGGAAAGTAGGAGAAAGTAGAAAGTAGTAAAGTAGGTTTTTTCCTATTGTGTATGCAAGGTAGTCCTCTCTCACTCTCACTCTCTCTCTCTCTCTCTCTTTTTTTTTTTTTTTATGGGGAGAGAGAGTGAGGGGCTGAGGATCCGAAGCAGGCCCAGTGTGGACAGCAGAGAGCCGATGCAGGGTTCGAACTCACGAACCCCTGAGAACATGACCAGAGCGGAAGTCGGATGCTTAACCGACTGAGCCACCCAAGCGCCTCAGTGTACCTCTTCTTGATGGGGGCTTGTAATTTCTGACTAGTGGTAGCACAGGAGACTGCCCCTGTCTGGCCTCCCGACTCCAATTTAAATTTTTTTTTTCAACGTTTTTATTTATTTTTGGGACAGAGAGAGACAGAGCATGAACGGGGGAGGGGCAGAGAGAGAGGGAGACACAGAATCGGAAACAGTCTCCAGGCTCCGAGCCATCAGCCCAGAGCCCGACGCGGGGCTCGAACTCACGGACCGCGAGATCGTGACCTGGCTGAAGTCGGACGCTTAACCGACTGCGCCACCCAGGCGCCCCCCGACTCCAATTTAAATGAGGTTTCTTTCATTCAGTTTCATAAGCTGAATGCCCGCTCAAATTTGGATGTACTCAGTTCTATAAAAATATTCATCAATCTTACCTTGCGTAATGGATAAGTGTGATTGTTAATATTACTATTGAATCATTCGCTTTTTCTCCGGGGGCCCCCCCCGCCCTTTTCATCTACTGCCATAACCTATGCAAGCTGGCCCAGGCCAGTGGGGAAGCCACAGAACAGTGAGGAAGGACAGGAAAAAAATAGGAGAACTAAACAGTCTATGTATTGGCTCCCAAGGATAAGGAAATCGAAAGGGAATGTGTGCTGGGGAGAAAGCATTCCAAATAGTGTTGCGATATTGTGATTTTTGTTAATGCTTATTTATTTTGAGAGAGAGAGAGAGAGAATGCATGTGAGCAGGGGAGAGGCAGAGAGAATCCCAAGCAGGATCTGCAGTTGTCAGTGCAGAGCCCAGTGCGGGGCTCGATCTCAAGAACCATGAGATCATGACCTGAGCTGAGATCAAGAGTCAGACACTTCATGGGCTGAGCCACCCAGGCACCCCGATATTGTGATTTCTAATAAGAAATATATATTTGGTCTTCCTGTTTCCGGCATGGAGCTCCTAAAACCCTTGGAATGTCCTGTGAGGAGAGCAATAAAGGTGTCAGTGAAGTGACTTTGGGATCACACCTAAGGATGGGGGTTGGTTGCCTGGTGAACCAACCTTATGATTAGTGGGTTGGAGCTTTCAGCCCCACCCCTTGACCTCCAGGGAGGGGAGAGGGCCTGGAGGTTGAATCGATCACCAGTGGTCAATGATTTAATGAGTCATGCCCATGAAATGAGACCTCTACAATCTCTAGCTGGTCAGTCAGAAGCACAAGTGATAACCTGACCTTGAGGGGGAGGACTTGTGGGAGTGAACCCTCAGCTTGTGGCGACTGATGCTGTCTCTGGGTAGATAGTGTCAGAATTGAGCTGAATTGTAGGACACCCAGCTGGTGTCCGGAGAATCGCTTATTGGTGTGAGGGAGACCATGACTGCACCCCCCTTCCACACACGTGCGCGCACACACACACACACACACACATTAGAATTAGGTACAAAACCCAAATTAAGTGTTAAAAGGGATGCAGTAAACTTCAGCCTTTTTTAAAATGTTGGTTTATTTCTGAGAAAAAGAGAGAGAGAGAGGAAGAGAGAGAGAGAAAGTGTGTGTGTGTGTGTGTGTGTGTGTGTGTGTGTGTGTGTGTGTGTGAGAGAGAGAGAGAGAGAGAGAGAGAGAGAGCAGGGGAGGGGCAGAAAGACAGGGAGACAGAGAATCCCAAGCAGGCTCTGCCCTGACAGCACGGACCCCACAGAACATGAGATCATGACCTGAGCTGAAATCAAGAGTTGGACACTTAACTGACTGAGCCCCCCAGGTGCCCCACTGCAGCCTTGAAGAACATGTTTAGCGTCAGGCTGATGGTTGCTCTTGGTAGGTTGAAGCAACCCCAGTTTAGGGTAAAGGGAGTGTTTGGGTTCTGGTCAAGTAAGTTGAAGTTCAGGGCAGGCATTGAGCCTCCCATCGAGGAACTGGAATGCAGAGCAAGAATCCAAGGTGGGAGGCCACTTTTCTAGACTGAACAAAGCCGGCGGGGCTTAGAAAACTCCCTGGCTGTGCGTATGCTCTGTATTCACTTCACGTCTGCCAGTTTAAGAAGAGTGATACTTCTCTCAACCATCAATCCTCCAGGGCTCAGGCCTTGGGTCACTGAACCTACCGATTATGGAGTCGTATGCCCGTGTTTAAATTGCCTCAGGGGGGCGCCTGGGTGGCTTAGTCCCTTAGGTGTCCAACCTCGGCTCAGGTCACGATCTCACAGTCCGTGAGTTCAAGCCCCGCATCGGGCTTGCTGCTGTCAGCACAGAGCCTGCTTCAGATCCTCTGTCTCTCTCTCTCTCTATCTGCCCTTCCCCCACTCATTCTCTCCTTCTCTCTCTCTGTCTCTCTCTTTTCTCTCTCTCTCAAAAATAAATAAAAATATTTAAAAATTGCCTTAGGGACTACCAGCAGGGTCAAGGTACGGGTGGAAAGCAACTTTAGTTTGAGAAGTCACATAGGGCCTCTATCTATAAAAACCCTATTTATGTACCACTTTTCAGGAGCATCTGTATTGTTCAAATATTTGTGGAAGATTAACTGTTGCGGTGGTTAATTTAATTTATTTTTTATTTTAGAGAGAGAAAGCACGTGAGCAGGGGACAGGGGCAGAGGGAGAGAGAGAGAGAATCTCAGGCAGGCTTCACACTCAGCACAGAGCCCAACACAGGGCTCGATCCCACGACCTGAGCAGAAATCAAGAGTCGGGCGCTCAACCAACTGAGCCATGCAGATGCCCCTGTGGTGGTCGATTTTATGTGTCCATTTGGTTAGGCCATGGTATGCAGACATTTGGTCAAATATTACTCTAGATGTTGCTGTGAAAGTGTTTCGTAGATGAGATCGATGTTTAAGCCAGTGGACTTTGAATAAAGTGGATTACTCTCCACAGTGAGTGGGCCTCATCCAATCAGTTGAAGGCCTTAATAGGACAAAGATTGACTTGCCACCAGGAAGGAAGAATTCTGCCGGCAGACTTACTTGAGCTTAAACATAAACTGTTCCTTGCCTCCCCAGTCTGCCGCCTCTTTCTCTGTCTCTTTCTCTTTCTCTATATGTTTCATTTTTAGTTTTTTATTTTTTTTTAGATTTTTAAGTGAGCTGTATGCCCAACGTGGGGCTCGAACTCACGACCCCGATATCAAGAGTTGCATGCTCTACTGAAGGAGCCAGCCAGGCCCCCCCCTCCTCCTCTCTCTATTTTATTGGTACTGTTTCTCTGGAACCCTGACACGGTTACTAGTATGAATTACATGAATTTTACTCCATTGAAGGGTATCACCTGCTTCTGTCATGCTTCCTTTGAAACTATTCCATTCATAGGATCTCTATCCTTTTCTCCCACCTGGTTCTGTCAGAAGGATAATAGAAAACAAAAGTCACAGAGTTGGGAAACTATATATTAACTGCATTTTGAAAACAGCTACTTTCAGGACCTGCTTGCTTTTGACGTCAGAACTTGACCATAGTTAACAACGATGTGTGGAAAAGTAGTCACGTGCAAATGAAATGTTGAACTCTGAAGGATAGCGGGAGGCATGGCGGACATATTTGTTTGAACGGATTCCAGTTGTGAAAATTTCTTTCACATGCCTGGAATGGGGGATCCATGAGTGCAAGTGGTGACCTCATAGCTGACCTAGCCTGCCTTCTGGCTTTCTACGCAGCTTAATGTTGTGTAGTTGCTTTGGGCTGTGATTTCTCCTGGGACATACATTATTTAGTTGGTTAGCTCAATGCGAGTTAATATTAAAATTCCTGTGTGGTCTTTGTTTTAAAATGCATTTGTGTCCCTCACATCACCAATATATTTATAAGCCTGAAAAATGGAGTAGCATGAGGTAACTTAAAATACGAGTGGTTCTTCTGTGAATTTAGGTCAGATACTGTCTTAGTAACGGAGCTGCTGCTAAATGTTGAAACTCCTTTTTTCCCTGAAGACACTTAAATCTTAGTTTTGGTTGGACATCTTCCTGGTGGCTGAAAGCTAGGAACTATAGACATTCCTAAAGCTGTTTTCTCAAGTTTCGTACATTTTTTCTTTTCTTTGACGTCGTGTTGGCTCTTTCCAGCTGTTTTCTAAATATTCAATTTCCTTTAACATGTTCAATGGAAATTTTCAATTTCTAGGGTAGAGAATCCTACGTTTATAAAAATTATTTAATGGTGCAATTAAGGTCACCCATTAAAACCTGCATTTGGTTTCACCAAAGTATTTTGCTGATGTTCTTATATGGCATGCATATATAGCTGGCACCTAGAATCGTACTGTAGAGACGACGTGACAAATACTTCTTCAATTGAGTTAGTTAATAAAACCGAACCAGAAGTTGGTAGTAAAGAGAATGGCAAACCTCCGGTGCAGAAATTTTTTTCTTTTTTTCTTTCTTCCTTCCTTCCTTCCTTCCTTCCTTCCTTCCTTCCTTTCTTCCTTTCTTTCTTTCTTCCTCTCTTTCTTCCTTTCTTTTTAACATTTATTTATTTTCGAGAGAGAGAGACAGAACGCGACTGGGGGAGGGGTAGAGAGCGAGGGAGGCACAATCTGAAGCAGGCTCCAGGTTCTGAGCTGTCAGCACAGAGCCCAATGCAAGGCTGGAACCCACGAACCGTGAGATCATGACCTGAGCCGAAGTTGAACGCTTAACCAACTGAGCCACCCAGGTACCCCAAGAGTTCTCTTTTTCTTAATATTTTATTTTAGAGAGAGAGAGTGTGTGTGTGTGTGTGAATGAGGGAGAGGAGCAGAGAGAGACAAAGAGAGAGAGAAAGAATCTCAGGCAGACTCCACACTCAGCAAGGAGCCTGACTCGGGGCTCAATCCCATGATCCTGGGATCATGACCTGAGCCAAAACCAAGAGTAGGACACTCAATCGATGGAGCCACCCAGGCTCCTCGGAAAGAGTTCTCTTTTAACAAATACCATTATATCTTCTCTTTCTTGCCCCATTTACTACGTTTACATCCGAACATATATGTTTTTCCTAATTGAGTTCTTGAATAACAAAATCATAAACTCCAGAAGGATACAAAAGAAATGAATAACAATGGTTATGTGAGATGGTGGTAGTAGGTAGTATGGGACATAAATGGAAAGACTTTTTCACTGGATATCACTTTTTTTTAATGTTTATTTATCTTGAGAGAGAGACACACAGAGTGCGAGCAGGGGAGGGGCAGAGAGAGAGGGAGACACAGAATCTGAAGCAAGCTCCAGGCTCCAAGCCGTCAGCACAGAGCCTGATGTGGGGCTCGAACCCACGAACTGTGAGATGATGGCCTGAGCCGAAGTCAGACACTTAACCACCCAGGCGCCCCTAAATTTCTTTTTGTTAATGTATATTTATTTATTTTTGAGAGAGAAAAAGACAGCATGAGTTGGGGAGGGGCAGAGAGAGAGGGAGACACAGGATCCGAAGCAGGCTCCAGGCTCTGAGCTGTCAGCACAGACCCTACACGGGGTTCGAACTCAGGAAATGTGAGATCAGATGTTTAACTGACTGAGCCACCCAGGAGCCCCAAGCACCTTTTTTTCTTTAAAGTTTATTTATTTTGAGAGAGACAGAGACAGTGCCAGTGGGGGAGGGGCAGAGAGAAAGGGAGAGAAGATCCTAAGCAGGCTCCATGCTGTCAGCACAGAGCCCGACATGGGGCTCGAATCCATGAAACGATGAGATCATGATCTGAGCCGAAATCAAGAGTCTGACGCTTGACCGACTGAACCACCCCTGCGCCCCTGCCTTAAGCACCTTTGAAATTGATTGAGTGGTTTTATAAAGCATAACTTAAAGTAGTTTAGTTATGGTAGTGCACACATTTTGATACACTTTTGGGCTTTTTAAAATGGGATTCTATTTATATAGCTGCCTCAGTTACTCATTTCTGTATGATCAATTACCCCAAAATTAAATGGCTTAAAACAACATTTGATTGGCTCACTCTGCTGTGAGCTGGCAGTTTGGGCTGGGCTTAGCTGAGAGGGCTTGTCCCTGCGTTACCAGCTGTTGGCATGCCTTATTCCCGAGTTTGGGCTTATTCATGTCCCGTGGTGGTTAGCTAGCTATCAGCAGGGATGATGGACGTAACCGGGCCAAGTGCCACTCACATTCCTGTAGGCTAGCCTGAACTTCTTCACATGGTTGCTAGCTTCTATCACCAGCAAGGGAGAGCAAGCCCCAATGCCTAAATGCGTTTCAGGCCTCTGCTTGTGACTTGTTTGCTCATGTACATTGGCCGGGGAAGTCACTGAGTCAATGTGGGAGGCCAAGGTCAAAGTCAATGCATTGGAGGGCTACAGGAAGGTAATGGGTACAGGGAGATGTGATTCAGTGGGGCCATTGCTATTAAAGTAATTGTTACGATTTCTAAACGTGTCCCTTGTTTTCTTAAAGCACTGATAGTAAATGAACTCAACTCATGGCCAGGGAATTTTGTAAACCCCTGAACGCTAATGATAAGTTACAGCTGTTGTCATAGGCTGATTTAAAGTTTTAGTACCACTTACTATTACCATTTAAAATGCTGAGACACATCATATCACTGCCTTGCTCCCAATTTTCCCATGGCTTCTTACTGTAGTCAGAATAATATTAAAATTTTGAGGTGCCTGGGTGGCTCAGTCGGTTAAGCATCCAACTCTTGTTTTCGGCTCAGGTCATGATCTCACAGTTCATGGGTTCGACCCCTGCATCGGGCTCTGGGCTGGTAGCTTGGAGCCTGCTTCGGGTTCTCTGTTTCCCTCTCTCTCTCTCTCTCTCTCTCTCTCTCTCTGCCCCTCGCCTGCGTGTGCTTTCTCTCTTGCTCTCAAAAATAAATAAATAAAAACACTAAAAAAAATAATATTAAAATTTCTTGACACAGCCCACAGGCCCTAAGTGATTTTGTTTTTTCTACATCGACATGATGTTGTTTTCATGACATCATGCCCTATCTCTTGGCTGATAATGTACTATCCTTCAGCTCTAATTGGCTCTTTTCTCTTCCTTTAGTGCATCAAATCCATTCCACCTCAGGGCTTTTCGCTTGCCATTCCCTCCCTGGAACGATTTTCCCTCTGATCTTTGCTTGGATGACTTCCTCTCATCATTCAGGTCTCTGTACAAATTTTACTTCCCTAGAGCAGTGTTTGCTCCCCACCCCTTCAGAAGTAGCCCTTCTCCCATCTCAGATCACTCACTATCCCATTTCTCTGTTTTATTTTCTTCCCAACACTTATTACCCGGAATTATCTAACAATATTAACGGAGTAACTAAAGGCCTGGCGTACTCAGTCTTGACCTTGGAATCTTTACCTGTAAGTTGGAGAGGTGGGATCTTATCTAAAGTCCTTTCCAAGTCAAAAAGTTTGCACTTCCCATGCCTATAACTCAGTTTTTAGATGAAGTTTGAGCCGTGTGTGGGGGGGGGGGGAACTGTCAATAACAAAGAATATGGGAATAAAGATCCTGTATATAACTTTTATGTTGGGAAAAATCTGTCACAGTGATTTCCAAATACATAAGAATGTAGTTTAGGAAGAGGAATAATGGAGAAACCAAAATTGAAAAAAACTAATTAGCATTGTCACTGTATCTATTCAACATTTCATTAAAAAAAAAAAAAGGTTTTTCCGGCTTTATTGAGACATGTGTAAGTTCAAGGCATACAGCACAATGATTTATTATATACCCAGGTATCATGAGTAAAAATATCATTTTCCCCCCCTATTCCACTGATAAGGCCAGAGCAGGGCAGATGGGAGCCCTCCCCTGGGTGCCACCAGAATGTCCACATTTTTTTTTTTTTAATTTTTTTTTCAACGTTTATTTATTTTTGGGACAGAGAGAGACAGAGCATGAACGGGGGAGGGGCAGAGAGAGAGAGGGAGACACAGAATCGGAAACAGGCTCCAGGCTCTGAGCCATCAGCCCAGAGCCCGACGCGGGGCTCGAACTCCCGGACCGCGAGATCGTGACCTGGCTGAAGTTGGATGCTTAACCGACTGCGCCACCCAGGCGCCCCCAGAATGTCCACATTTAATCAAAATGCTATAACATAGACTCCAGAGCTGCCCTGCCTAGGATCAAAGCCCAGTTCTGCCTCTGAATCACTGTGAATCCTTAGGAAAGTAAGCCAACATCCTGTGTTTCAGATTGTGCCTCTGAAACGAGGATGCCAATGGCACTTGCCACGTGGGATTCTTGCGGGGATTGAATGAAATACTGTTTGTGAAGGCTCTAGCACCTTAGCACTCAACAAATATTAGCCGTCGTTAGTGATTGTAATCAGGGAACAGCAGTGGACGTCAAACCCAAAGAATGGCAAGGGAAGGCTGGTGTGTCGGTTGGGGTGACGAGTGAGAGGAGCAAGTTGTGTGTGGCTACTTATAGGAGGAGCTCCTGGTTGTACATATTTTGTAGTGTAAGGAAATAGTTGCTAAAAAAAAAAAATTCCCAAATGTACCAGGAAAATTCAAATGTAACTGAAACACGCTTTCCTCTATGTTGAATGTGCAAATGTGGGATTTATACCCAAACTCTGCATTTAGGTGGCTTAAAGTACATAGGGCCGGAGTCAAAAAGAGATGCATAGCTTAAAACTCTTCAGGTAGGTAGATAAGTCACATTCTGAAACTTTAGAAGTGGCTGGTATGAAGTTTCAAGGACAATCTAATTACAATGCGGAATCGCCTCGTTAAAGTGTAACTGACTGATGGAGAATCTGAGACCACGGAGACCGAAACTGAGATTTTGCCCTTTTGATGGAAAAATAAAAGCATTGACAAAAACATCAGTATTATAAACAAGATTGTATCAGGAGAATCTAAAGTCCTTAAAAGAATAAACACTATGGATGCACTCTTTTAGGTATAATTGCTATGCTCATATAGTGACTCCTTCACATCGCATACTTGCGTAGTGACTTGAGCCAATGATGATAGTATTGACTACATAGTATTTATTAGTGCACTCCCAGTATTCCAGGCTTCATTTGAAACACTGGGATTCAGTAACAAACAAAACAGAACTGGTCCATCCCTTCGTGGGGCTTACATTCTAGTAAGAAGACGAAGAAGGGTTTGCGTTCACGTGATGATATGATTTGACGAGTACAGCGTGCTGTGGCCATAGTTCAGAAATCCCCGGTGTAGTCTGGAATATGAGGAAAAGTCTCCTGGAGCAAAACATTAAGAGACACCTGAAGAATAGCAGAAGTTTTCTAGGAGACAGCACCGGGGAATGGTGTGCTTAGACAGTGGAAACAGCGTATGGGAAAGAATTCGGATTAATAGAGGTCTGTCAAGGGCTTCGACCAACTCTTTGCCAATCTAATTTGCATTTCTCTATGTACTCGAGAGTAATACACATTGGTTTTCTTATAAATCTTCCATGAGTCCAAACCTTCACACGTTCAGACAACGCATGGCTATTATTCACAAAATGTCCTCTGTTCTTAACTCGGTACACTCAGTGGGTAATTGGCCGGAAATGTAATAGCTGGCTTGTGCGTGCAACCCAAATCCTTTACGATGTTCGTAGGTTTTCTACGTAACATTTGCTATTGTAGCATATTACTGCACGATGCCGTTGTAGTTTATAAGCGGTATGTGGAAGACCCTCTGATGTGTAGACGACAAAAACTTGCATTTTTCCGTGTCATTTCCTGCACTCAGAGGGTACTGTGTGAAGGCGGTAGTGCTGGAGACCATTTGGTGGTATATTTTATACACAGAATTTCACATATATATGTAATTTCAGCTTACTTTAGGTCAGTAAACCAGATCTTTAGACCTCCAGCCATTAGCCACGTGTGCCTGCCTATCTAGCAGTTGGAATGTGGCCAGTCTGAACTGAGATGTGTTCTAAGTGTGAAATACACATCAGACTTCAAAGACTTGCTCCGAAAAAGAGGAATGGAAAATATCTCGTTGATTGTTTTTTGTAATGATTACATGCTAAAAAAAAAATCGTTTTGTTTTATTGCATTAGATGCAATATGTTATTAAATTAATGTCACCCTTTTTTTCACTTTAAAAGTGTGGCTGCTTGAAAATTTAAAATTGCATTTGTGGCTAACATCTGGGGCTCACATTATATGTCTATTGGCTGGCACTGCTCTAGGCTTCTTTTTAATTTTCTTTAGTGTTTATTTATTTTTGAGAGAGAGAGAGAGAGAGAGAGAGCGAGCATGAGTGGGGGAGGGGCAGAGGGAGACACAGAATCCCAAGCAGGCTCCAGGCTCCCAGCTGTCAGCACAGAGCTTGATGCGGGGCTCGAACTCACGAACCGTGAGATCATGACCTGAGCCGAGGTCGGATGCTTAACCAAATAAGCCACCCAGGCGCCCCAAGACTTCTTTAATTTGTCTATCTCAGCGAAGGCTGAGGCTAATCAGAAGACACGGCTAAGGTGTGCTCTGACCATTAGCGAGCATGAGGAGTCCTCACTGCTGGTTAGTAAATGTTTGGCTTTTGAGTCGAATCAGTTACTGTAACAGATCAGCATCTGCGGATGCGATGGAGACTTTGTCCGGGGTGAGGGATTAGAGGAAGAAACAGGATCAGATGCTGCTCGGGTCCCACCTAACCATAAGAGGAGATCCCGAACACCGTCAGGTTTATGAAAGTGGGACGGACCACTGCTCCCAAGGAGTTCTTGCTGCCTATTTTGGCCCTGAAATAGCAAGGCTAGTCCGTAAGAAGGAAATGCCATGTTACGGCGGCGGAAAGTTAACCCGAAGAAATAGAAGCCAAGCCCTCTTATAGACAAAGTGCCCGTGTTCACGTTCACTGTCGCCAAGAATAAAGATGGCAAACCCTGGCGAAAATAGTTTGCGATGCTCCACATTTCATCTTCAAGCACGTTAGTGACGTTAATTTGTGAATCGTCACAATTTGTGACATGTTTACTGAGCGTTATTATCCCATTGATGAATTAGGGAAGAGTCAGGGAAGGTGGAAGGCTTGCCCATGTTAGAAGGTGTTCAGGAGGGCTCACCTGCCAGCATGGAAAACGGGAAATGGAAGCCCTTTCGAAGGCCGGCTGTGGTAGAATAGCACGTTTTCGCTTTCTACATTCCCCTAACAGAATTAAACAACTGTACGACAGTTTTGTAAATTGACATTGACTCAAATGTACCTGCTGGGTTTGATATTTAAAGCAAGGATGTGCAGGGGCGCCTGGGTGGCTCAGTCGGTGAAGCATCTGGCTTCGGCTCAGGTCATGGTCTCGCAACTCATGAGTTCGAGCCCCACATCGGGCTCTGTGCGGACAGCTCAGAACCTGGAGCCTGCTTCGGATTCTGTCTCTCTCTCTCTCTCTCTCTCTCTCTCTCTCTCTGTCTCTCCCCTGCTCCCACTCTGTATGTGTGTCCCTCTCTCTCTCAAAAATAAATAAACATTAAAAAGAATTTTTTTTTTTTTTTAAAAAGCAAGGACGGGCAGACATTACTTTCTCCAATGTATTTGTTTTTGTAACAGTCTTACTCTGGGCCTAGTTTGTTTAGAGTATGGATTACTTGTTTGTTAGACATATTTATTTATCCCACAAGTATTTGTTAAACCCTCGTTATCACCCTTATTCCTTACATCAGGAAGCTTACAGTCTAGTTAAGAAGTGGCAGACACGTAAAAAATACCAGAAGGTGTTTTAGGTACTCTGATAAGAGAAGTAGGTTCTAGATAATGATGACGTCCAAGACTTAGGTAGCACTCCCTATGGGCCAGGCACTATTCTTTTGTTTAAGTTTATTTATTTATTTTGAGAGAGGGGGAAAGAGAGGGAGAGAGAGACAACAAGAGAGGGGCCAAGAGAGAGGAGAGAGATGATCCCAAGCAGGCTCAGTGCTGTCAGCGTGGAGCCTGACACGGGGCTCGATCCCATGACCATGGGATCATGACCTGAGATGAAATCAAGAGACAGACATTTAACTGACTGAGCCGCCCAGAAACCCCAAGGACCAGGCACTGTTCTAAGTGTATTCATGTATAATGACTTATTCAGCCTTCAGGAGAATCCTGTAGATAAGGAATTACTAGTATTCCCATTTTACTGAATACTGTAAATGGGCAAAAAGAGATTCAGTAATTTGCCCAAGGTCACAGCGAGTGGCGGAGCTTGGATTCAAACCCAAGTAAACTTTGCTCTTCACCACTGCCCAAAGGTGTGTGTGCATTGCCACCTGGACGGACAGGAAATGCTTCTTAGGGAAATTGACACTGGAGCTGAGTCTGGTCAGAGGAGAAGCTGTTTGCTAAGATGGCAAGAAGAGGGCTTCCTAGTATGGTGATCGGAACAGAGACCTGGCAAAATGAAGCACTTACCTTAAGATTACCAGGTTCAGGAGAAAGGAGAGGGGAAGGTGGCGGGGGGGGGCGAACAGAGTAGGCCATTCAGAGCTACAGGGAAGGAAAAGGTGGGCAAACGAGGAAACTCGAAACTGCTGACAAAGTGAGTTTAGCAGAATATCTAAGGCTTCATTTACCTGCATGCCCTTTTAGCACAGACAGCTGAAAAACTTTAACTCGATTTAAGTCACCGGTTGTGTGACCCAAGGCAAATCAGTTTAGTTCTCTGGGCCTCACTCTTCTTATCAGTGAAATCAAGGTTGAAGACAAAATGATCTTTGAGTTCCCTTCCAGCACTGGTCTTGTGATTTCTGTGGGTCTAATGTGCAAAGAAGGAGCCAATTTTGAACTGATAAGTGACATATTTAGATATGCATTTGAGAAAGAGGACACTACGTTATATGGTAATAGCATGGTAAATCTTCAAGGTTTATTTATTTATTTTGAGAGACAGAGAGAGAGAGAGAGACAGAGAGAGACAGAGAATCCCAAGCAGGCACCGCACTGTCAGTGTTGAGCCCATGCGGGACTCGAACTCACTAACCGTGAGATCGTGACCTGGGCCGAAGTCAAGACACTTAACTGACTGAACCACCCTGGCGCCCCTTGTGATAAGTCTTTAAAAAGGCATCTGAAGCTTTAAACTTCAACAGTTGCTTGGACACTTCTACCTGGAGAGTGTTACCATGTTCCCCTCCACTCTCACTTCTATGGTTATAGCACACCTGATTCTCCTTTGGTTCTGCTGTGTTCTTGTTTCTTACTTGGAGGTGGCCTCTTTTCCATTGTTCTTTTGGTGTCTCATCGGGCACCTAAGACTTCTGTGAGACTGAGTTCCCCTGAGTTTTCTTAATTCTTTCCATTGTTTTAACCACCATCTCTCTGTAAATATGTTATGATTGCCCTGTTTTATTTTGTTTTTGTTTTTTAGATATTATTTTAAAGTAATCTCTACACCCAACTTGGGGCTCTGACTCACAAGCCCCAGATCAAGAGTGGCCTGCTCTACTGACTGAGCCAGCCAGGCATCCCAACTGCTCTACTTTCCAGCTCTGGTGGGTACAGTCCTATTTAAAAATGACGTGGCTAAAACATGACTTTGCATCAGATTTTCTCTGAAGCCTTTTCTGTCAGAAAAGCAAAATCACATTGTTTTCTTCTTCCATGCTCAGTATAGAAAAATCATAAAGTACAAACAAACGAAAGAACATAATCACACCCATATTCCTACACAGCAGTGGATAATTACTGGTACTATTTCATTGTATAGTTTTCTCTGGATGTACCTATATGTGTATACTGTGTTGGTATCATACATACTGTTTGGCAACCTATCACGAACCTCTTTCCATTTCAATACATAAAAGCAGATATCACCTTGAAAGACTGAATTATTCAGTTATATACTCTTAAAATGTATTTAACCACATTCCTGATGTTGGGAATTTATTTCCAACATCCATATCAATAGATACAACAAACAGTGTTTATATGAATTCCCTGCAGCTCCAATCGTGCCTAAAGTCATGACCACGATTTCCCCCAATTTTTTAAAATAAACATATTTATTTATTTATTTACTTATTTATTTTAAGCAAGCTCCATGCCCAACGTGGGGCTTGAACTCACGGCCCCAAGATCAAGAGTCTCATGGTCCACTGACTGAGCCAGCCAGGTGGTCCCATTTTCCCAAATTCTTAATGGCGAGGCTAAGATTTTTCCCATCTAGTCTAGATTCCATGTGGGCCAGAGATTAGTTCATGGATCCAGAAGTCAGTACCTGATAAAAAAGGGGCCAATCAGAGACACTCCAATGGACTATGGAACTGGGTTTTAGAGATCCTAGCTTCAGTGTGGTTGGTCTCTTGAATAGGAGGAGATATAGAATAGGGGAGATATAACCTAAGGGTTTGTGGCCAATCATATCCTACCATGCAGCCAGGAAAGCATAAAGTGCCGAAATAATAAGAGAGAATAATGAAGTAGATTCCTGGATAACATACAGAGACAGAAGATGGAGATCGTCCTGCCAACTTTTCAGTCTCTGATTCTAATCCATTCCTGGATCTTGACTGTATCCCTGTTTTTATATTCTTATTCTCAGAAAGAGAATAAAATAGAGACAGTGCAGTTTGTCCAGGCATGTGACTGATTTTGTAACAGCTTTATTGAGATACAAGTGACATACAGTGAACTGCGTGCATTTAAAGTGTACAGTTGATAAATATTGACGTTTGTCTACACGGGTGAAACCGTTACTGCAATGGTGATAATGAACATATGAGTCACCGTTAAAAGTTTCCTTGTACTTCTTTGTCATTCTTACTTCCCCTCACTCCCTATTCTCAGCCCCAGGCAATCACTGATCTGCTTTGGGTCACTATAAATTCATTTTGATTTTCTAGAATTTTATATAAATGGAATCCCGTACCTCTTTTTGTGTGGCATCTTTCACTTAGGATTATTATTTTGAGATTCACCCAGGTTGTTATATATATCATGTTGTAGCATGTCGGTGGAGAGACAGATAACAGTTATACACTACTTCTTGTAGAAGCCTGCTTGTTTTCTCCCCTTGAAGATTTTACGAATGTAACATGTCTAAAAAAGGAACTTTTTCTTTTTTTAAGTTTATTTATTTATTTTGAGAGAGAGCATGGGGGAGGGACAGAGAGAGAGAGGGAGAGAGGAAATTCCAAGCAGGCTCCACATGGTCAGTGCAGAGCCCAACGCAGGGCTCAATCTCACGACCAGGAGATCATGACCTGAGCCCAAATCAAGAGTGGATGCTTAACCGACTGAGCCACCTAGGTGCCCCTAAAAAGGAACTTTTTATGCAACACCCTTCCCCCCAAACCTTGCTCCGATCTTCCCCAACTTATTAAATGACATCGTCTTTCATCTAGTTGAATGGGTCTTCCTAGTTGCTGGGTCATCCTCTTTAGTAGACCTTTAATCCATGTGCTTTTTGTCTGTCTCTATTGCCACCACCCTATCCTAAGCTGCGTCATTGCTTGTCTGCCTACTTCAGCCTTCTCGCCCGTCTCTCTGCTTGGCTTTTGCCCACGGCCAACTCAGAGAAGCCATGGTGATTCTAAAACATACATTGCCTCTTATCGCTCTCATGCTTAAAGCCCGTCAATGGTATTATTTGCACTTGAAGTCAATTCCAAACTCTTCACTGTGGCCTGCAAGGCCCTACAGGATCTAGCCTTTGCCAGCATCTCCGACTTCACCACGTTCTCCTCTGCTCCCTCGGTACTCACTGGCCTTCTTTCATCCGGCAAATGCACCAAGCTCTTTCCCACTGCAGGCATGTACCCATGATTGTCTTTTGTATGAATGGAAGACAGAAGGAGAGAGGGATTGCAGCCAGAGGGTGACGAATGGGCAAGTTAAAAGGGAGACTCGTGTATTGTTTGAAGACAGAGTAAGAAGTCAGTTGAGACATAGAAACTGAGGACCCTTTGTGCATGTGGGGGTCTCCGTAGGTGCAGTTCTCTGTAGAGTTGGCTGGAGCATCTAGGTTAAGAGAGGAACTCATCCGATAGCTTTATTTGTAGAATCCTATGCTTACAGAGTCCCCAGGAAAGTTTTGATTCCTAACCCTCCAAATTCGAGCTCCTGTAAGTATTAAATGCATAGGACCTGTGCTGAGAAGTCAGCTCTGCAAAGTTTTGACAGAAGAGGGCAGGCTTAGAATCTTCTCAAAGGCCCCCACACAGAGTTAGAGTAGCTTATGGCTAGGGTCACCTTTGATGTTAGAAAACCTGTACAGATACTTTAGATCCTTTCCTCCCTCTGACTCTTCCAGCTCGAGCTTGGCCTCTTCTTGAAGCCCAGTTAAGAGCTCACTTATTCTAGAGTTCATTATCTGACTAAGGGGGTGGGAGCATGTTGGTTTCTCTTCACTCACCAAGTGTGTATTTCTTTCTTTGTGTGTTCAAACACATAACCCTACCTCCATCACACTATATAATATATATAATATATTGGGATATATTATATATATACATATATGTATATTACGATGAAACATATATTATATATATAACATATTATATATAAAATATGTATAATATATAATGTTATATATAATATATATACAATATATATTATATTAATATTTATAAATGTATTTATGTATATATTTATATAATGTTATATATCATATAAATATATTTATATGATATATAAATATTAATATATAAATATATATATAATATATTAATATATAAATATAATATATAAATATATAATATATGTGTGTATATAATACACATACGTGTATACACACACACACACACACACACACACACACACACACACGTTTAACTGACTGAGCCACCCAGGCGCCCCTCTGTCTGTCCTTTAATCAAAGTTAACATAATTGTAACTCTTGGGTTTAACCTCTGTTAGGCACACAGCAGGTTCACAAATGTGTCTTGAGGGACTAGGCATCAGCCATGGCTTTGTGCTCTTTGGGGTGTATGTGTGTGTGTGTGTGTGTGTGTGTACATGTGTGTCCACATCTGCCTGTGTGGCCTCTGTCTTGGTGAATTTTTGCAAGTATATAATTAAACTGGTGCCATCAAAACTTTGGAGGGTGTGGTAGGCAGAATTCTAAGATGACCTCCAAGATTCTAGGTGTGTGGTGTAGATGCCCCATATATTCCCCTCCCCTTCAGGGTAGTATGCTGTGAGATCACTCTGACGATTAGGTTACATTGTATGACAGAGGTGAAGAGATTTTGAAGATGGAATTAACGTCCCTTCTGGACGTGAGAGCTCTCCTGCCGACCTTGACAAAGCAACTGCCTATGTTAGAAACTGCCTATGGAGAGGGGCAGTCTCCGGAGCCTGTAAGTGCTGAGAGTCTCAATCCTACAACCATGAACTGAATTCAGACAACAGGGTGATTGAGCTTGGAAGTAGGACTCTGAACTCCATGTGTGAATGCAGGCAGGCTGACACCTTGCTTGTAAAGCCTTGTGAGACCCTGAGCAGTGCACCCAGCTCGGCCCTGCCTGGACCCCTGACCCATGGAAGCGGCAACAACTGTGTGTGCTTTTAGGCTGGCCACCAGGTTTGTGGCAGTTAACAACGACTCGTACAGGGGATACTCCAGCCAGCATTTAAAATGTTTGCCCTGATATTAGTTGGGTAGAGCTGCACCACAGACTGCATGGCTTAAACAACAATAAGCAAGAGAAATTTCTCTTCTCACAGTTCTCATAGAGGCTACATGTTGAAGATCAAAGTTTGGTCTCTTCGGTGGCCTCTTTCCTTGGCTTGTTAACGTCTCACTGTATCCTCACATGGTCCTTCCTCTGTGTGCGCGTGCGTATGTGTCCTGATCTCCTCTTCATGAGGACAACAGTCGCGTTGGATTAAGGCCCACCCTAAACACCCCATTTCCATTTAATTACCTCTTTAAAGAAGAATTCATCTCCAAATAAAACTGCATTCTGAAGTATTGGGGGTTACGATCAAACATATGAATTTGAAGAGGGAGACACAATTCAGCCCATAACAGCCATTAGCCTTTTCTGTATTCTTTTCACCAGTATTTTCTTTTGATTGTTTTCTTATTTCCCAAATCCCTGTCGTATCTCCCCATTCTTCAGATTTTTTACCATACAGTAGCATTTCAAATGCTTTTCTTAGTTCTTGACATTTTTGGGTACAGGTTAACATGTTAAATCCTTCATAATTACATCTCTAGCTTGTAGTGACTAGTCTGATATTTTACATTGACATTCGCCACACACACACACACACACACATATTTTTTTACATGTTTACAAGGTACTTTCACATGCCTTATTTTATCTGAAATCCAGAAAAATGCAGTCAGCAAGTCTGGTCAATATCTTTATTATCCCCACCCTAAATTCAGGAAAACACAGGGCACCTGGGTGGCTCAGTTGGTTAAGCGTCCAACTTCGGTTCAGGTCATGATCTCGTGATTCACTGGTTCATGGATTTGAGCCCCGTGTCAGGCTCTGTGCTGACAGCTCAGAGCCTGGAGCCTGCTTCAGATTCTGTGTCTCCTTCTCTCTCTGCCCCTCACCCCGTTGTGCTCTGTCTCTTTCTGTCTCGAAAATCAGTAAGCATTAAATTTTTTTTTTTTGGTAAATTCCACATAATAGGCGTTTTTTTTTGGTAAATTCCACATAATAGGCGTTTTGTGTGTAATATACATATACGATAATTAATGAATAAGCATGGTGGAGAAGCCGATGAATGCATTCCGGTTAACAAATATGAATTGCGTGGAAAATATTGACGGATAAAAGATAGCAGTGCAAATTCCATGTGCATTTGGAGTCTCTTCACCAGTTTGATAAAGCCTTACGATGTGGTCATATCTTTAGTTCTAGAAAGTTTTCCAGCAGCTGATTATTTTCGAAGTTACCTACAATCCGCTGCTTGAATTTCAGTGTATGGAATTTGAAACACCAAGTCAGCAATGTTGAGATCTCAGATACCTGCTCCGTTTACCGGTAGGCAAAGTGAGAAATATTAGGAAATATAAAGACCTAGTCCCCACAATGCCCCCGTCACTTCCTTAAGAAAACAAAACAAAACAAAACAGTGAGTAAACTGGCTGTTAACAGCAAGCTCCCATTATTTTTCGGAGGAGGAGCCTGGAATTACAAGGAGACAAGGCAAAGGGAGAGGCGTAAGAAGGTGGCCTCAGGCTGTAACCTTCTGGAAGGCAAGCAATGAATAGACCTGCAAGGGGAAAAACAGGCTTGACTGGGGTTTTTGTTGGGAGCCTGGTGGCGGAGGGCTTGGGCGCTGGCATCACACTGCTCGGGATCCCGGGTCCTGCTCTGTCCCTTGCTCATTGCATAACCTTCGCAACTCGTTTGACCTTTACGCCTCAGTTTTCTCACTTGCAAAATGGAGATAACGCTCATGTGCACCTCGCGGAGCAGCGGTGAGAGTTAAGCGAATTGGTAATAGTTCAGCGCGTGGTTCGTAGTAAACGCTCAGCAAAATGTTAAACTGCCGTATTTGTTGTTATTCTTCCTGTTTCTTCATAGTCTGTACTCCCGTGCGGGGGGTGGGGGGGTGGGGAGGCGAGGGAGCGCTCATCGCACCAGAAGGCTTGTTTGGAGGTGCGCGCCCCGCCGAGGTGCAGGCGGCACCGCTGCCAGGGCACACCCCGGCTCCCGGGCCCTCGGTGACTGTGACGGGCCGAGACTACGGCTGGCCTCCTGCTCGAGTGGCCAACCCGGGGCGCGCGCGCTGCCGGCCCCGGGTACTTGACAGTTTTCACCTCTCCTGCCTCCCGGGCAATAGAGGCCATGTGTGCTCAAACTCGGGCGTCCCGGTTTCGGAAGCGCGAGGGCCACTTGGCGGTCCCCGCCCCCACCCCCTGCCCGGGCCCACCCTCGCCGCGCGCTGGCGGTGGGGGAGGAGTTCTGCTCGGACCCTACACAAGGTCCTAGCCCCAGCTCCCCCCCGCCTCCCGCGCAGGCGCCGCCGGGGCCACCCCCGCCGCCATGTTTCCCCCGCCCGCGCGCTCCCTCCCCCCGCCCCCCTCCCCTCCTTACGGGGCTGCCGCCCCCTCTCTCCCCCGCCCCCCTCCCCCCGGTGAGGTCAGGCGGAGGCTCTGCCGCTGCGGCCGCAGCAGCTCAGCTCCCATTCCGGGGAAGCCTGGAACGGGGACTTTCGAAAATAAGTGGAGCGGCGTTCGGGTTAGGGTCCGCGCTCTCCGCCTGCGCGACGGCGAAGTGACCGGGGCGAGCAGGGGGTGCGGAGGTGCGGGGGCTGGTGTCTCGCAGCCGGACGGAGCCCCGGCTGCGCCGCGCGACTAGCTCTCTGGCCCTCCGAGCGCAGCAGCGGGCTGACGGGCGGCGGGACGCGGGGACGCGGCAAACAAGGTGAGGCAGGGTCCTGAAGTCGCAGGGGCTCCATCAGCCACCTCCTCGCCTCCGGGACCCGGCGCGGCGAGGCGGTGCGGGGTAAGGAGTTGCGATCTGCACCAGGGGCGCAGGGACAGGGGACCAGCTGGACTCTTTGCACGCCCCCCACCCCCCTTCTTTCTCTCTCGCGTGCGGGTGCGCGCTCATCCCTGCACCTTCTCATCCCTACCTCCCGGACTCGCTGGCTCCGCCAGACGCCTGGCTTCTTTCAGGACA
>NW_024420442.1:1711762-1727657 GCF_014898765.1 Herpailurus yagouaroundi | reverse complement strand
CCCTCCAAGATCTTCTCGTTCGGGCTTCCCTGTCGCTGCCCTGACGGTCTGGGGTCCCTCTGCTCGCCTCGGCCCCACTGTCTCTTGCCCTCTAACAGTTTCTGGTTTCTGCCTCGCAATTCATCCCTCCCTCAGAATCTTCTAACTTGGGAGGCTTCGCTGCTGGCTCCCGAGTCAGGAGCACACTCGGCTTCCTCGAAGCTTTTAACTCCGCTCCGAACGTCTTCATCTCTGGATGTCTTGGCTTCTTTGGTTTAATCACAGTTGACTAATGGTTTTCTTGGAAGCTTACGGTCTAGCCTACGGCTAACCGAAATTGATGGGAATGATCCTCTAGTATATTAGCTAAGGAACTCAAAAGTTTCTTTCTAGGTTTCAATAACTTACTCCAAGAACCACAGCCACTTGAAATGTATGTTATGTATGTCCGTGTGTATGTTTGTGTGCGATCCTAGCACATGGCCCTAAATCTGATTCTTCCCCCACTGCTGAGCAGGCCTGAGAAAGAGGAGAGAGAGTGGGTGGGACGTTTGATGCCTGCTTCCATTTCTCCATCTGCAAACTGGGATGTTCATCTTTTATTGTACTCAGGGAGGATTCTGGTGGTTTGGGATAGTCCCTCAAGTTAGTGTAGGCTGTTTACTAAGCACATTGGATGGGAACTGAGGGAATCTGGGGTTTAAAACGGCCTCTGTTGGGAGGGGCACCTGCTTTTAATTTTTTTTTTTTAAAGAAGTCAGAGTTTCTTACTGCACATCTCTTATTTGTATAAGCCATCAAGAAGCAGCGTTTACAAACCAGGTGGTTAAAAAAGAGACTCCTTTTCTGTGGGCTGGAGATTACTTCACTTAAGTTGCTTTCACACAGTACCACGTATTTTCTCAGCGATGTCGCCTTCCCCCCATGCAGTTGCCCCAGCAGCTCCCATACTGAGGCTCATTTACTCACTTGCAGGCTGGAATTAGTGTGCGAAGAAAATTGAATGGAGAAGCTGAGAGTGGAGGCAGATACAGTGAATTAGCACATGCTGACGTTTGCGGCTGTGTTTTGGAAATGGGCTATATCTAGTGCTCACATTTGAGAACAGAAAAGTGAAATAATCAGCCTAGCAGTTATGACATCATTTTACGTTTACAAAGGAAACGTAGAGGCAGGAAAATAGACTTCAGGGTGTTTGAGGAGCAGAAAGCAAGCCAGGATGGCTGGACCCCATGAGATGGGGTGGGAGGAGTTGTTAAAGGTGTTCCAGAGGCTAAAGGGAGTCAGGTCATAATACCAGGCCTGGAAATTCTGAGATAGAATTTGGGTTTGATGCTCAGAAGAAGGGGAAGCCATTGAAGAGTGTTTATTAACTACTTTTCTGTGGGAGGTCATTGGGAAAAAAATTACTCAGTGGGAATAAATAAAAATGTGTTTTGCAGAGGCTGTCTAGCTACTCAGGTGTTGCCATTAAGACCTGAGAATGAAAAGCTTTGTTTGATATGTATGCTGCATAAATACAACATACATATAAATTCAGTTCTTCCACTCTGTTTAGATAAGGGGATAGGGGACCGGGAGGTGAATGTGTTCAAAAGCAGTTTACTTTCCACTGTCATATTGTCACCTGTGCCCGGAGGTAAGCTATCACCCGCTTTATTAAAAATCAGATCATTGTTCAACCCAAGCATTTGTTTTCCAAAGAACGAGGTTTTATTTTCTCATAGAAATATGTTTCCTTTGGAAGGTTGGAAGTTTCATTTGAACAGGAAAGAATACTTAGGTTTTAGAAATGGCATTTGAGATTTTTAGAGGAGTTTGCCATTTTCCTTTACTTGTTGCCTTCTCCAGAGTTTTCTTTTTTTTTTTAAGATTTTTAAAAAAGTTTTTATTTATTTATTTAAGTAATCTCTACACCCAACATGGGGCTCCAATTCACAACCCCGATATCAAGAGTCGCCTACTCTTCTGACTGAGCCAGCCAGGTGCCCCTCTCCAGAGTTTTTAAATCACCATTCTTTAAGAGATTAGGGTTATTCTATTCATGCTTAAATTCATTTAGATTTATGGGGTGCCTGGGTGGCTCAGTTGGTTAGGTGTCCAACTCTTCATTTCAGCTCAGGTCAGGATCTTACTGTCGTGAGATCAAGCCCCCACGTCGGGTTCCACGCTGAGCATGGATTAAGATTCTCTCCTTTTCTCTCTGCTCCGCCCCTGCTCTGTGCACTTGCATCCTTTCTCTCTCTCTCTCAAAAAAAAAAAAAAAAAAAAAAATTAATTTAGATTTGGTATTTGTTTTGTGCCCTGAGCTCTTGCTCAAAAGCAGCCCAGCTTTGAGGTCTGGTCGGCCCCAAATCAGAATTCAGATGGTCATCGACATTCCATAGGGGTAGATCTTAATACTATGGGGCAGTAACCTGCAAAATAATCTTCAACAACTCCTGCAGAGTCTACTTCCTATTCCTTAGCTTCGCACTCAAGGATTCTGGACGGTCTGACCCAGGCCTGCTGCCCTACGTGTCCTTATTATTCTCGTACACAAATCCTCTGTGGGTTTCAAGTGATTTTTCTCCACTTTGGAACTTTTCTGCTTAGCTTTACTCTTGGCATAGAGTAGGTACACAGTGACCGCTTGTTGGATGGATGCCATGCCACCGTCTATTGGAGAAGCCGTCTCCTTTCTTCCCTGTCATTGCAAATCCCCACACGCATCAAGAAACAGTTCAAATCCCGTGTCCTATTTTACACCAAACCCACTGACCCGATCTCCAACTCTGGACGTGAATGGTAATCACACACTTGCCTTGTGTGACATAATTGTGTTTATTGGATGCCTGGCTGTCTCCCCACCAGTCTCTGACTTCATGAAGGTGAGCTAGACCTGGCCTGCTTTGCTCATCATTGTATCCTGAACACCTGGCATATGGTACGCCCTCTAGAAATAGTCGTGGAATAGCAAATCGATGGCGCTTGGTGATGTGTCTCCGGTTAGTGTTTTGGATACTTAAATCGTTTAATACCGTTTTACTTTTCCCACGTCTGTCAAGCATCCTCAAGCAGTTTCTGAGAGGTCCCGGAGTACAGTTGTTGCGAGCACAAGCCCTGGGGCAGGACTGTCTTATGTTCCAGTTTGGGCTGGAACTAGCAGTGGGGCACTGGCCGGGTCGGTTACTCTTGTATTTCTCATCTGTAGGATAAGGGTAACAAAACGTACCTCTCAGGGTGCTTGCAAGGATTAAATGACTTATACCCAAGTCTACAACTTGTTGCTTGCAACAATTACATTTCAAAAACTCTGAAAACTGACAAAAAGTTTGGTTTGGTGAGTGCCACGCTCACTCAGGTGGTGGCAAAGTCTGACTTGGACTGATACAAGGGTGTTTATAGTCTTTGTTCTACTTAACGTTAATCTTTATTTGGCTTTGCTGCAGAATTAGCCGTGTGTGTTCACGGGGTAGTGCCTCAGACCCTACTGGGGTATTACATCGTATGGTATGTGCAGGTTACTGCCGCTCCAGAAGCCTGGGTATTTTTGAATTTGTAAACATATCTGGCACCAAGGGTTTCAGATAAGGGATTGTATACCTTAGAGTAAAGTGCTTAAATCAGCTCGTTGCACATAAGAAGTTGTTGCTGTTGGTGGTGGAGATTAGAGAGGTAAATATACAATTGTCTCCTTCCCAATACCTTTCTCATACCGATTAGCATGTAAATACATGCTGATTTATTCAGGCAACAGCTATGAGTAGAGGGCTGGCTGTACAATCCTCATTTTATCATAGGAAAACAGATAAGGGTCATGTGATTGAAATGAGCCAAGAACCGGGTCTTTCAATACTCTCTCATCTAGTACCATTAGGAGTATTTATTTTTTTGTTTTTCTTTTGGGGGGGTCTTGTTGGGGGGGGTGGGGGGGGGGAAGGATTGAGTTAAGAACTTATTTAACATGATTCGACACTCCTAACGTTGCAGTTGCTAAATATTTATTGAACTCCTCATGTGTATGGAAATCAGTATTAAAAGCAGGAGAAAGGTACAAAACAAATGAGGCATGGTTCTTGGCTTTTAGTAGTTCCCGCACCATGCGTGGTTACATGGAAACAGAGTTGTGCCTTACAATTCTTTCTTTTTCTCTGTAAGTTTGAAACCATTAATACTGAAGATGTACAGAGGAAAACACAACAGACCATTGAAAACTCATCTTAGGGCGCCTGGGTGGCACAGTCGGTTAAGCGTCCGACTTCAGCCAGGTCACGATCTTGCGGTCCGTGAGTTCGAGCCCCGCGTCGGGCTCTGGGCTGACGGCTCAGAGCCTGGAGCCTGTTTCCGATTCTGTGTCTCCCTCTCTCTCTGCCCCTCCCCCGTTCATGCTCTGTCTCTCTCTGTCCCAAAAATAAATAAACGTTGAAAAAAAAAATTTAAAAAAAAAAAAAAAAAAGAAAACTCATCTTAGTGTCCAGTATATGGAATTGGTTTTTAATACCTTAACTACTCTCTGCCCCCTGAAATATTATCCCTATATGACATCCTGGCAACCTTTCCTTTCTAACTAAACTAAGCGAAATGTAATTTTTATTGTTCTTTCTTACCAACATTTGTAAATCATAATTGATATATTCTGTTTGACCTTTTGCCTTTGTGGGCTTGGGAGTAATTCTATGCCTCCAAAGATTTTTCGAGAATGTTCTTGCATTTGAAAACTAGTTCTTTTTTTTTTTTTCAACGTTTATTTATTTTTGGGACAGAGAGAGACAGAGCATGAATGGGGGAGGGGCAGAGAGAGAGGGAGACACAGAATCGGAAACAGGCTCCAGGCTCCGAGCCATCAGCCCAGAGCCTGACGCGGGGCTCGAACTCACGGACCGCGAGATCGTGACCTGGCTGAAGTCGGACGCTTAACTGACTGTGCCACCCAGGCGCCCCGAAAACTAGTTCTTCAAACCATTCTGCCAATTCATCTGACAGATATGTTTTAAGTACCTGTTATATTCTAGGCATTGCACTAGTTGAAGCAAATAGAATGTCTGTGAAGTGCTCTTTTCCTCAAACTAGAGTACAGTGGGTATACTGGGTGAGCAGGGCGGTGACATGATAGTGTGCCCCAGGAGCTACAAAGTAAAACAGCTTGTGTGTTCTTGAAGAATTGATTTTACACAAAGATTGAGGAGAACATTCGCTGGTAGCTGATTAAAAATGTTTAATAATATTTGAACAAATTCCTGTGTATTGTGCTTTAGAATGCAGTATTCGTATGAAAATTGGAGGTAAAACCCAACTTCAAAGCAAGCCTCTGCCTGTGCAGGGTCAGCTGTGGTAACCCCGGGGGTGACCCTTTGAAAAGCACTGAGGCCACAGGGTGCTGAGTCAGTTCCTTAAGTCAAGTGCGCAGACATTTTCAGAGCCTTAAATTTCATGATGACCTTCAGGAACGGTAATAGACATTACTTTTTTCAAGGGAACACTCTGGTTGTTTGATAGTGATCTAAGTCTTCGACTGTGTTGAGTCCTAACAGAGTTCCTGATATTGGTGGGAAATAGCTGAGATTGATAGTGAAGGACCTGCCAAAGGACCAATCTTCAGAAGACAGGCTGTTAGAACACAATGACCATGAACTTAAAGCAACATGATTGATGAGGTCAAAGCTTTGTAACATCCTATGAGCGCTTGCCTGTGTCCCTGATTGAAGTTAACCTCTGCTAACTTTAAAGCTGCTTTCATTTACGACACATGCAGGATACAGATTGCTTTGTTAATTGCTGGCTACTGCAGTGTTTTAAGAGTAGAGCAAAGTTGTCGAGGTTCACGTGCTTTGAGGGTAACGGAAGGTTTCTCGAGTTTTAGATGGTTTTGAAAAGGGGTGAGCAGTGCATTGGAGGAATGCCTGTTACTAAGCAAATGATTTGATTTGCTCCAAATGAGAAAGATGAAGAAGAGAAAGGCAAGTGGAGAAAAGCGGTGAGCAGAACGGGCGTCAGTCGAACACCGAATCTTTCCACTGATTTTGATTATTGCCGTCCCACTTTCATTGTTGCTGCGC
This sequence comes from Herpailurus yagouaroundi, assembly GCF_014898765.1. Taxonomy (NCBI): domain Eukaryota; kingdom Metazoa; phylum Chordata; class Mammalia; order Carnivora; family Felidae; genus Herpailurus; species Herpailurus yagouaroundi. Next base: position 1,721,640 of record NW_024420442.1, on the reverse strand, counting down.
CGCTCCGGTCACAGCGCACAGGGCCTGCTGCCGCTGTTGTATTGTTGTGTTACTGCCCTGAGCTCCTAAGGACATGGGTATAGAGGGGTGATTAAGGGATGGTCGTTAGATTCTGTGTCAAGTGCTTTTGTAGTCTTTTCAGTAAACGGGGATAATAGAGTTGTAGAGTTTGGCTTCTTGGTCCCATTTTATAGAAATGGCCATTCTTTTCTCAAGAACTTCATGTCAACAGTGTTTTCTGTTCTACTACTTAATGTATCTCAGTGGGAAGGCAGTAGAAATTGATGGCTGAGATCTTGGGCCCTGGAATCATAGGCTTGGGTTCAAATCCTGAGTCTGCCTCTTGTTGTCAGTGTGACTTGGGGCAACTCCCTTCATCCCTCTGAGCCATGTATGCCTCCTCTGTAAACATCTCCTCTGATGTTTTAAGGATTACATGAGCTAGTGCATATAAAGTCCTAAGCATAATTCAAGCTACAGAGTAGATGTTCTTTTTTTTTTAATTTAATTTTATATTTTAAAACTTATTATTTTTTTTTTTTTTTATTGTGTGTGTGTGAGAGAGAGAGAGCAGGGGAGGGGCAGAGAGAGAGGGAGAGAGAGAATCCCAAGCAGGCTCCATGTTGTCAGCCCAGAGCCCCATGCAGGGCTAGATCCCACGACCCTGGGATCATGACCTGAGCTGAAACCAAGAGTCGGACGTTTAACGGTTTAACGGTTTAACAGACTGAGCCACCCAGGTGCCCTCCTAGTAGATATTCTTATTATTGACTCTTTCAGTAGATTAATGGCTTAACTAGTTAAAACTTGTGGCATTTGCCATTTATATATGAACCAGAAATGTAAGGGAAAACTGTGTCTTTCCTTTATGTTACCTTAATCCCAGCGGGAGTGATATTTTTTGAATATACATCACTTATTAAATAGTGAACTGACTGGTTAGAAGTAGCACTAGTTTCCTGGCAGACAAGAAGGCTTAAGGTAAATGCTTGGTTGATTGCTTAATCAAAGATGGCATCACATTGAATGCAAGGAGACTATCAATTTTTTAATACGATTGACCTGATATATATTTAAATATGATAGTGGTTACCTTAATAGGATTTAAAAGTTTAATCTTCATTTCGAAGGGAAAGGGAGATGCAGGAAAATGTATACAACAAACAGTGTCCTTTAAACATGAAAACTTTTGGTGTGCTCATAATCAAAGAGGTCATATATTTTCTTGATTTGTCTCTATTCCAGATTTGAAGTCGTCACAGAAGAAAATATTGAAATATTTGTAATGGTTAAGCCAGTGGGAGGAGGGTTAATTCTGTTTAAATAATGTCTCCTGTAGGTTTTGAGTTGTTATGGTTTTCTTAAGCTTTTATTGTAGTTACTCTAGCGACAAATCAAATGATACCTTAGAGATGATACAAGTTCAGTGGCAGTTTTGATAAATGAATGGGTAAGTCTAAGTAGATTATTGAGAGCAGCTTCCGGTGTCGTAGGGCTAGCGTAACCTTTTGGGTTGAAGCACGTGAGGTAGTGTCCCTCCATTCCCCACTTCCAATGTTCTTCGTTTCCCATGTCAGACAAATGACAAGACCTTTGATCCTTGGGTGGCCAACTTGGTTATGGAATGCCATAGGTGTACAGAAGGGAATGAATCGGGAAAGGCATTGTCCAAATCACTGTATATTGACTATATATTTCATGATGATTATTACAATAATGTATATTCAAGTGCACTTGAGGAGCCTAGCTCACCGTACTGACGAGATATATTATGTATTGGCAGTGTTACCTGCATTTACAGATAGACATCGCGATCACCGTCATATTTGAACATGAAACGACAACATTCAAATGTACTTTTAGAAAAATTAGACTTATTCTGTCCTCAGGTAATAAGCTCAGATGTTAAGAATAATGTCATTTACTTAGAGAGCAACCTTCTTTGGAAGCATGGTTAATTATTATTTACTTCAGTAGTGTGCTCAATGAGGTTGAACAACTTGCCGAAGGTAGGTCCCATCGTCTGAGATGGAGCTAAGTAGGAGCAGAACGTAGGGCCCTTGGTTTTTAACCAAGTGCTTTTTCAATAATAATATAAAGAGGGGCGCCTGGGTGGCTCGATTGGTTAAGCATCAGACTTAGGCTCAGGTCATGATCTCATGGTTCGGGACTTCCAGGCCCTCTCCCTCCCCATCTCCCTCCCTCTCTCTCCTTCTCTGCCCCTTGTGGGATTCTCTCTCCCTCTCTGCTCCTCGCTCACTTGCACCCTCTCTCAATAAGTAACTAACTAACTAACTTGTTAGCCCAAAGGATTCTTGCATGCTTCTCATCTTTCACTTGACAGAGGGAAACCAAGATTTCAGCAGTGGAGATTCTAACCATTATTCGGTACCTGTATAGCTTCTTGCACAATTTGGCAAAGTGAGTTTGGGATTTACTAAAGAATTTACACATTTTTAGCATCGTATAAATGTCTTATTTAAACGTTCACGAGCAAAAAGTAATTGTTAAGTAATTATATGTGAAGCATTCTCCTAGGAGGAAGAAAATATATCCACTGCCCTGAAATATCCTACAATCCAGCAGGGGCAAGAGAGAACACAAAGCAACTCGGTATGAGTCGATACTGGTACTAATGGTGAAGCAGTAATTACTAAGTTATTATAGCACCCACCACGGGCACGGCACCATTGTAAGTGTTTATATGCGTGGACACATTCACACCACACAACAGTGCTATGGAGGCAGGGAGTGTCGTTATCCCCATTTTACAGATGAGAAAACTGAGGCACAGAGAAGTTAGATAACTTCCCCCAAAGTTGCACACCTGAGAAGTAGAAGAGCTAGCATGAAAAACTATGCAACCTAGTTTTAGAGTCTGCATTTTTTTAACCACAATACTTCCTTTTTATTCTACCTCTGACTGATGGGGGGCATTATATAAGAGCCTCACCGCTAAACCAGGCACACTAGAAAACATGCTGGAGAAATAAAGAGGAAGGATCAGAGGAGGGTGTTAAAGTTGGCGAGATATTTTGAATAAGGTACTTTGGAAGTGGATCTTTTTGAAGAGCAAAGAAAGCATTCCGAATGTTTTAATGCCCAAAGCTGTGTGCATGTGTGTTGCACGTGTGTGCACAGGTGTGTGTGCGTGTGTGCGTGTGTGTGCATGTTCATTGGGAACTGGAAAAAAAACTGCAAGGGTAAATCAAATTGAGACTCCTTCATAGCCACAGCCAATCACAGCTGTTTTTTGTGTACAACACTAGGCTCCACAAATATGTTCTTGAGAGTACGTAACAACTTTATGGAGCTGTAATTCAACTGCCCTACAATTCCCCCATCTAAAGGGTACAATTCAGTGGTTTTTAGTATCTTCACAGAGTTGGGCAACCATTACCACAATCCATTTTAGAACACTTTCATCACCCCCAAAAGAGAAATAGGTGTTTTGAAACAAACGTAGCCAGGAAGGGAATGGAAGCCGTGTGCCTGTTGCTAACTGTTTTTCTAGCAAAATGTTCAGAGATCCCTGCTCAGTGTCCCTCAGATCTTATGCTGTTTTTTGTTTTTTGGGGGTTTTTTGGTGTTTTTTTTTTTGCAGCATAGCTCCAAATTATTGCAGGACGCCTTCTTTTAATTTCATTTTGATCACTGACTAGTCTTTACAGGATTCTGTATTTATCTGGTTTTTGAATGCTGAATCCATGATGATTTGCCCATTATGTACTTATCACTAACATATGGATATCAGTACTCCGTAACACAGCCAGACTTGTATTTAAAAACAAAAGTGCTGGGGGCGCCTGGGTGGCTCAGTCGGTTGAGCATCCGATTCTTGATTTTGGCTCAGGTCATGATCTCATGGTGTGTGTGGCAGCACGGACCCTGCTTGGGATTCTCTCTCTCCCTCTCTGTCTGCTCCTCCCCCGTTCATGTTTTCTCTCTCTCTCTCTCAAAATAAATTGGAAAAACGAACAAAAACAAAACTGCTAAACTCACTAGTGTGAGTGGCTCCCTCCTTATCTACACTTGCTTCTGTAGTGTGCCAGAGCCAGAGATACTGGGAAATTTTATGTGTACACACTGGCATTTTTTAATATTTCCAAAGATTGTGCCTGACATGAGTTAGTAGTGGATAGATGGTGGAGATAAAAGTAACACTTCTTTTTTGGCCGGGATATAGTACCGGGGTGCTGTGTTTTGGAAAATGTCCGATAAAATGTAGTCCACGATATTGTGTACAGGTATTGTGAAAAAAATTGGAATTAAAAAAAATACATGAAGAGTTTCACTAAACTCACGCTTCACTAAAATGTAGCCCATTGTTCTAGTCAAGGATGTTTCTGTCCAGTGGGAGTTACCAAACCAGATATCTGTGTGTGGTGCAGGAGAAAGCAGGCTGTTCCCAGTTCTTCATGACAGCGATAAGTTATAGTCAGTGTCAGCTTTCAAGCTAAAGAGTGGCATTTTCTATTAAAATAATTTTGGGATGCCTGAGTGACTCAATTGACTAAGCAGCCAACTTCTCATGGTTTGTGGGATTGAGCCCTGCGTCGGGCTCTGTGCTGACAGCCTGGAGCCTGCTTGAGACTCTCTCTTTCCCCTCTCTCTCTGCCTCTCCCCTGCTCACATTCTACGCCCCCCCCCCCATAAAATAAATAAACTTTAAAAAAAATCTTTGGACATAATTTGACGTCTTGAAGAACATAGGTGTCTTTTTAATTTTTTAAATTAAGTTTATTTATATTTGAGGGAGAGAGAGAGAATGTGAGCTGGGGAGGGGCAGAGAGAGGGAGACCCAGAATCCGAAGCAGGCTCCAGGCTCTGAGCTGTCAGCACAGAGCCCAACTCGGGGCTAGAACTCACGAGCCGTGAGATCATGACATGAGCCACAGTCAGATGCTTAACTGACTAAGCTACCCAGGCACCCCCGTAGGTGTCTTTTTAAATGAGTTACTCTTGGATTGGTCTCTTGTTACTTCTGATTTCACCTACTTTTTCTTTCAAAATGATTTTGAAATGTTATTTTATGCTTTCTCAGTACTTTTTTATGCTTATTATATATTTGGATTGAGTTTCTTTTTAGGGGCCAAAGTAGTTTCATTTGAAGTTAAAGTGACTTGATTCACTCAAAATGATTTGCTGTAAATGTTAAGTGTGTGTGTGTGTGTGTGTGTGTGTGTATGAAATATAGTGTATACATATATATATATATAACTGAAATGCAGTTGACATACAATATAATATTAGTTTCAGGTTTGCAACTTAGTGATTTACCAATTGTATACATTAAGAAATGCTCACCACCTGTCACCGTACAAGGTTATTACAATACCATTGATTGTATTCCCTTAGCTGTACTTTACATCCCTGTGGCTTATTGATAAATGGAAGTTTGTACCTTTTAATTGCCTTTACCTCTTTTGCCCATCCCCCCAAACCCCTCTCCTTTGGCAACTACCAGATCGTTCTGTTTGTGAGTCTGTTTCTGTTTTGTTTGTTTTGTTTTTTAGATTCCACATATAAATACAATCGTATGGTATTTGCCTTTCTTAGTCTGACTTATTTCACTTAACATAATACCCTCTAGGTCCATCCATGTTGTCACAAATGGCAAGATAGCTGACTTTATAGCTGAGTAATATTTCAACACACACTCACACACACACTGCACGTCATCCTTACCCGTTCGTCTATCAATGGGTATTCAGGGTGCTTCTGTATCTTGGCTATTGTAAACCATAGTACCATAAACATAGAGGTACATACATCTTTTGGAATTAGTGTTTTGGCTTTTTTCGTACCCTGACGTGGAATTACTGGATTGTGTGGTATTTCTATTTTTAATTGTTTGAGGAAGCTCCCTGCTGTTTCCCACCATGGCTGTACCAGTTTGCATTCCCACCAACAGTGGGAAAAACAGAAAAACAGCGCTAAAGCTGACGTCCCAGAGTTTGTTACCTGTGTTTTCTTTTAGGAGATTTATGGTTTCAGGTCTTACGTTTCGTTCTTTAGTCCATTTTGAGTTTATTGTTGTATATGACATAAGAAAGGGGTCTAGTTTCATTCTTTTGCATGTAGCTGTTCAGTTTTCACAACACTATTTATTGAAGAGACTGTGTTTTCCCAATTGTATATGCTTGCCTCCTTTGTCTTAATTGACCTTATAACCATGGGCTATTCTTGGGCTCTTTATTCTGCTGCATCATTCCTGTGTCTTTTTTTGTGCTTTCTTTGGAAAAATGTCTATTCTTGTGTTCTGCCAAATTTTAATTGGATTATTATTATTATTATTATTATTCCCTTTTTGGGGTATGAGTTTTTTTTTTAAGTTTATTTATTTTGAGAGAGAGAGAGAGAGAGAGACAGAGAGAGAGAGAGAATTCCAAGCAGGCTCTGTGCTGTCAGTACAGAGCCTGACATTGGGCTTGATCTCGCGAACAATGAGATCATGACCTGAGCTGAAATCAAGTGTCGGGCACTCACCCTACCGAGCCACCCAGATGCCCCTGGGTGTGAATTTTATAAGTTCTTTATATATTTTGGATACTAACCCTTTATCAGATATGTCATTTGCAAATATCTTTTCCCATTCTGTAGGGGGCCTTTTAGATTTGTTGATTATTTCCTTTGTTTTGCAAAAGCTTTTTATTTTCATACCCCAGCTTTGTTCTTTTTTTGTAAGATTGCTTTGGCTATTCTAGGTCTTTTGTGGTTCCTTTCAAATTTCAGGATTATTTGTTTGAGTTTTTTGAAAATTACCTGTAGTATTTTGATAGGGATTGCATTGAATCTGTAGATTGCTTTGGGCAATGTGGATATTTTAACAGTAATAATTCTTTCAATACATGACCATGGTGTATCTTTCCATTTATTTGTGTTGTCTTCATTTTTTTTTCACCAGTGTCTTATAGTTTTCAGAGTATAGGCCTGTCACCTCCTTGGTTAAATTTGTTCCTAGATACTGTTTTTGATGCAATTGTAAATGGGATTGTTTTCTTAATTTCTCTTTCTGCTGGTTTGTTATTAGTTTATAGAAATGCAACAGATTTCTGCATATCAATTTTGTCTCCTGCAATTTTACTGAATTCATTTATAAGGTCTAATAGATTTTGGTGGAGTCTTTTTGGTTTTCTTTTTATATAGTGTATCATGTCATTTGCAAGTAGGACAGTTTTCCTTCCTTCTTACCACTTTGGTTACTTTTTATTTTTTTTTCTTGTTTGATCGCTGTAACTAGGACTTCCAGTACTACTTTGAATAAAAGTGGCAAGAGTGGAATTCCCTATTTATTCCTGATCTTAGAGGAAAACCTTTGAGCTTTGCACCATTCAGTATGATCTTATCTCCTGCTTTGTCATATATGACCTTTTTTATGTTGACATATGTTCACTCTAAACCCACATTGTTGGGGTACCTGGGTGGCTCAGTCGGTTAGGTGTCCAACTTTACCTTGGGTCGTGGTCTTGCCGTTTTTGAGTTGGAGCCCTGCATTAGACTCGGTTAGAGTTTGCTTCCGATCCTCTGTCTCCCTCTCTCTCTGCCCCTTTCCCAAGCGCACGTTCTCTCTCAACAATAAAATAAAACATTAGGGTTTTTTTTTTTAAATAAATAAACCCACATTGTTGAGTTTTTGTCTTGAATAAATGTTGGATTTTTCAGATGTTTTTTTTCTGCATTTATTGAGATGATCATATGACTTGTATCTTTTATTTTGTTAATGTGGTGTATCACATTGATTGATTTGTAGATATTGAACCATCCTTGCATCCCTGAAATAAATCCTACTTGTGGTGAATGATCCTTTTAATGTATTGCTTAATGTCATTGGTTAACATTTGTTGAGGATTTTTAAATCTATGTTTATCAGGGACATTGTTCTGTAATTTTATTTTTTTGTAGCTTCTTTGTCTGGTTTTGGTATCAGGGTAACGTTGGCCTCATAGAATGAATTTGGAAGCATTCCTTCCTTTTCTGTTTTCTGGAATTGTTTGAAAAGAATGCGCATTACTTAGTTTTTAACTCTTTGGTAGAATTCACCTATGAAGCCATCTGGTCCTAGATTTTTATTTCTTGGGAGGTTTTTGTTTTGTTTTGTTTTTAATTTTTTGTTTAATGTTTTTATTTATTTTTGAGACAGAGAGAGACAGAGCATGAATGGGGGAGGGGCAGAGAGAGAGGGAGACACAGAATCGGAAGCAGGCTCCAGGCTCCGAGCCATCAGCCCAGAGCCCGACGTGGGGCTCGAACTCACAGACCGCGAGATTGTGACCTGAGCTGAAGTCGGACGCTTAACCGACTGAGCCACCCAGGTGCCCTGGGAGGTGTTTTTTATTATTGATTCAATTTGTATATAAGTAATTGATCTATTCAGATTTTCTATTTCTTCCCAATTCAGTCTTGGAGGATCTATGTTTCTAGGACTTTATCCATTTCTTCCAGTTTCTTCCCAGTTTGTTGGTGTGCAAATTCTTGTAGTCTCGTAATCCTTTGTATTTCTGTGGTATTGGTTGTTACTTCTCTTTCATTTCTGATTTTACTTATTTGAGTCCTTCCCCCCTTTCTTATTTGATGAGTCTGGCTATGCTTTTATCAATCAGTTTTGCTTATCTTTTCAATATTCAAGCTCTTAGTTTTACTGTCTTTTTTTCTGTTGTATTTTTAATCTGTATTTCACTTCTTTCTGTTCTGCTCTTTATTATTTACTTCCTTCTACTCGCTTTGGGCCTTTTGTTTCTTCCTCTTCCTAGCTCCTTTAGGTATAAAGTTAGATAGTTGATCTGAGATTTTTCTTGTTTCTTGAGATAGGCCTGTATCATTATAAACTTTCTTCTTAGAGCTTTTTTTGCTCTATCTCAAAGCTTTTGAACCATTGTATTTCCATTTTCATTTGTCTCCAGGTATTTTCTGATTAACTCTTTGATTTTTTGGTTGACCATTAGTTGTTTAGCCTCCACGTGGTTGTGGGTTTTTTCCAGGTTTTTTTTTTCTCGTAATTTATATCTTATTTTCATACCACTCTTGTCAGAAAAGATGTTGTATATGATTTCAGTCTTTTAAAATTTATTGAGATTTGTTTTGTGGGCTAACATGTTATCTATCTATCTTGGAGAATGTTCCATGTCCATTTGAAAAGAATTGGTATTCCATTTTTGGATGGGATGTTCTGTATATATCTGTTAAGTCCATCTGGTTTCATATGTCATTCATTTCCACTGTTCCCTTATTGTCTGTGTGGATTGTCATCCATTGATGTAAGTAGAGTGTTAAGTCCGCTACTATTATAGTATTACTGTTAATTTTACCCTTTATGTCTGTTAATATTTGCTTTGCATGTTTTCATGCTCTTATGTTGGGTGCATATATATTTACAATTGTTATATCTTCTTGTTGGATTGAACCTTTTATCATTATGTAATTCCCTCCTTTGTCTCTTGTTACAGTCCTTGTTTGAAAGTGTATTTTGTCTAACAGAAATATTGGTGCCTCAGCTTGTTTTTTGTTCCATTTGTGTGGAGTATCTTTCTTCATCTGTTTGCTTTCAGTCTGTATGGGTTTTTAGTCTGAATTGTGCGTCTTCCAGGCAGCATATAGATGGGTCTTGGTTTTTTATCCATCCAGTTGCCCTGTGTCTTTTGATTATAGCATTTATTCCATTTACATTTAAAGTAATTATTGGGGGCGCCTGGCTGGCTCAGTTGGTGGAGCATGTGACTCTTGATCTCAAGTTACTAAGTTCAAGCCCCATATTGGGTGTAAAGGTTACTTAAAGATAAAGTCTTTATATAATTAAATTAAATTTAATTAATAATTAAATAATTATTAATTATTAAAATAATTAATATAATAAATAAATAATATATATTATATTAATA
>NW_024420442.1:1639732-1691762 GCF_014898765.1 Herpailurus yagouaroundi | reverse complement strand
AACTTGAACAGACGGGCAGTTTGCTCCTTCTAGATGAGCAGAGAAAGCGGTTTCTTGAGGTGAAATCTGCTCCTGGTGGAGATGCTGGGGAAATTGTTGAAATGCAAAAACAAAGAATTTAGAGTATGACATTCGTTTGATAAAGCAGGTGCAGGGTTTGAGAGAATTGAATCTAATTTCAAAGAAGTTCTAGTGTGTGTAATATTCTATCTAACAGAACCTCACGCTACAGAGAAATTGTGAAAGGAAGAGTCCATCTATGTGGCAAACTTCATCATTTTCTTATTTTAAAAAATTGTCACGGTCACCTAAACCTTCAGCAACCACTGTCCTCATCAGTCAGCAGGCATGTGACACCAAGGCAGTACCCTCCACCAGCAAAAAGATTACAACTTGCTGAAAGCTCAGAGGGTGGTTAGCATTTTTAGCAATAAAGTATTTTTATTTTTATTTTTTTAATTTTTAAAAATTTATTATTTTTTTTAAATTTTTAAATGTTTTTTAAAATTTATTTTTGAAGGAGAGAGACAGAGCACGAGTGGGGGAAGAGCAGAGAGAGAGGGAGACATAGAATTCGAAGCAGGCTCCAGGCTGTGAGCTATCAGCACAGAGCCCGATGCGGGGCTCAAATCCACGAACCGTGAGATCATGGCCTGAGCCAAAGTCGGACAGTCAACCGACTGAGCCACCCAGGCACCCCCAAAATTTATTATTTTTGAGAGAGAACGCGCACATGAGCAGGGAAGGGGTAGAGAGAGAGGGGAATAGAGGATCCAAAGTGATCTCTGTGCTGACAGCAAAGAGCCTGATGCAGAGTTCAAACTCACAAGCTGTGAGATGAGGACCTGGGCCGAAGCCAGATGCTTAATCTACTGAGCCACCCAGGCGCCCAGCTAATGAAGTATTTTTAAATAAGGTACGTACAGGGGCGCCTGGGTGGCGCAGTCGGTTGAGCGTCCGACTTCAGCCAGGGCACGATTTTGCGGTCCGTGAGTTCGAGCCCCGCGTCGGGCTCTGGGCTGATGGCTCAGAGCCTGGAGCCTGTTTCCGATTCTGTGTCTCCCTCTCTCTCTGCCTCTCCCCCGTTCATGCTCTCTCTCTGTCCCCCAAAAAATAAATAAACGTTGAAAAAAAAATTAAAAAATAAATAAGGTACGTACATTGCTTTCTCAGACATAATGCTATCACATACTTAACAGACCCCAGTATAGTATAAAGAATTTTTTTTTTAAGCATAAGTTTTATATTCACTGGAAATAAAAAATTCATTTAACTTGCTTTATTGTGATACTTTTTTTTTAAGAATTTTTTTTTCATGTTTATGTATTTTTGAGAGAGAGAGAGACAGAGCTCGAGCAGGGGAGGGGTAGAGAGAGGGGGAGACACAGAATCGGAAGCAGGCTCCAGGCTTCGAGCTGTCAGCATAGAGCCCGACATGGGGCTCGAACTCACAAACTGCTTGATCATGACCTGAGCTGAAGTCGGATGCTCAACCGACTGAGCCACCCAGGCGCCCCCATTGTGGTACTTTATTGCAGTGGTCTGATACTGTACCTGCAGATTCTTTGAGGTAGGCCTGTAAATAGACAATAAAGGTATAAATGTACACACATGTAAGATACATATATTTATGTATGTGTGTGTATTTATGCATGTATACATATGATTAGATTCAATCGGAAGCTCAAAGTGCTAGACATCTCCTCAATATAAGGGAGGTTATCTAATAAAGCTGTAAACAATGGAATGAGCCATCTCAGGGTACAGGGACTTCCTGTCACTAAAAGTGATTAAGGAAAGGCTCATTGACTTCTTGACAGTGGTAATAGGTTAGAGGAAAATTCAGCATTGTGTAGGTGGTGGGATCCAGATGATCTTTTAAGTTGTCTTTGGACTCTAAGATTTTATTATTTCAGTTATTTCAATTGGTGCCTGATCTTTGGAGACACGAGTGTAGTTTAAATATTTTATTTTCCTTATTTGACACAGGAGAAATCCTTTATTTCTTGATTTATAGAGTACTTTAAGTGTCACATCTAACATTAAAAAAAGTCTATCATTGTGGAGTAACATTCTCATTATTGGGATTGTGTTACATTACATTAGGCATCACCAAAATTGTATTTCATCAGACCGGTATATAGGACTAACATTTTCATGCATATCTCATGGGCTGGGAGAATTGAGGCAGAATGCCAGATTTAGCCTGTATGCTGGAGATTTCCTGCTATAACAGGATATGAATGTGGTTTAATTTCTCGTAGCGGTCAATATAGTATTGTCCAGTATTCCTTGTCAATGTAGGTATTTCAGGTGCTTTCTGTTCTTTATTAGAGAGTAATTCATATAGTTGAAAAACAGAAAGTATCCATGAAAAATAAGTCTTCGCTCTCTAGTGTCAGACATTGTTAGTTTTTTATTTTTGTCTTTATGCTTACAGATGTTTTTGATGCAAATAAAAGTACGTACATATGTCCTCTTTTAAATACAAAGGAGAACAATGATAGAAACTGCTCTTTGCCTGCTGTTTTAAAGAAAATCCAATACGTGTTACAGATCTTTCCATGTCTGGGCCTTAATACCTACCCTATGTAATTTTTAAAAATTGAGATAAAATTCACATACCACAAAACTCACCCTTTTCAAGTGTACAGTTCAGTTTTTTTTAGTTTATTCACAAAATTGTGCAACCATTACCACTAATGACAGAACATTTTCATCAAAAGAGACCCTCTGTCCATTAGCAGACCCCTCTCCCCCTGTCCTTGGCAATCACTAATCTGCTCTCTCTGTGGATTTGCTTATTCTGAACGTTTCATATAAATAGAACCATACAATATATATAGCATATTGTATTTAGCTTCTTTCACTTAGGACAATGATTTCCAGGTTCCTTTATGTTCTATAATGCATATCGCTAGTTATGTTCTATAATGCGTATCGGGTAGTTAATTCCTTCTATGACTGAATACCATTTCATTGTATAGATATTCCAAAAATTTTTGTACATTCATCCATTGATGGATATTTGGGCTGCTTCCACTTTTTGGCTATCGTGAATAATGCTGCTATGAACATTCATGTACACCCTTTTACGTGGCTTGTTACCTTACTATTTTTAATAATTTCATAGTGACCCATCATGTGGATGTTCTACAGTTTAATTTTAAGTAGTCTCCTACTTAGGGACATTTGGATTAGATCTAGACTCTGTAATTAAATCTATTGCAGGGGAGGGGTGGGGAAAAAATAAATCTATTGCAAACTGCCTTGGACATACATTTCTGGGCCACTTTGTGAGACAACATTCTAACAGGTGAAATGGCTACATCACACGACACGTGCAGGTTTCATTTTGATTAATGTATTGCCTCATTGCCTCCTAGAGAAGTTTCATCAATTTATGCTTCTACATATCTGTTTCCCCAAAGTTTTTTCTGTCATCTTTTTAAGCTTTTCAGCCTATGTAATGTTCACTTTTATTCCCGGTATTTCATGCTAACTCTTCTTTTTGCCAGAAGTGTGTCACTGTTATTCAGCTAACCGCCACTGCCCCCCGACAGCCCAACTTTTGATTTTCTTGATTTCTATTTCATTCGTTTTGTGCTCTTTATTATTTCTATACTTGTACTTTAAAAATTTTTATTATGTCAGGTTTGTTTTCTAGCTTACTACTTTGGATGCCTAGTCTATCTGGGTTTGTTTTGTTTTGTTGCCTTTCTTTTCTTTTCTTTTTCTTTTTTTTAAATTTTTCAGTTGGCTCCATGCCCAATGTGGGGCTTGAACTCATGACCCTGAGATCAAGAGTCACACAGTCTACTGGCTGCTGAGCCAGGCAGGTGCCCCCTGGCCTTTCTTTTTTAATGTAAGTACTTAAGGTTATAAGTTTTCCTCTAAGCTTTGCTTTAGCTGCATCTCCCAAGTTTTGCTATGTTGTGTTTGTTTTTGTTCCGTTTAAGCATTTTCTGATTTCTACTGCGATTTCTTCTTTGACCTATGTGTTGTTTAGAAGTGTTTCTTGATATCCAAACTTGGATGGCTTTTTGCTTTCACTTATTGTTGATTTTTAGCGTAATTTTGCAGTGATTATAGAATATAATGATATTTGATTTTCAGTCCTTTTGATGTTTGCTGAGACTTACTTTGTGGCTTAGTATGTAATCCATTTTTGTAAATATTCTGTGTGTGCTTGTGAACACAAGATATTTTCTCCATTTGGTGAAATAACGTTCCATGTATAGCCAATAGATTAAACTTGATAATTGTGTTCAGAGTATGTGTAACCTTACCAGATTATTTTTTTGTCTGCTGGCTTTATCAGTTCCTGAGAGAGATGGTTTGAAATCATCTAATCTGTGCATTTTTCGGTTTCTTAGTATCGTTCAGACATTTTTGTTTTATATACGTTTCGAAGCCATGTATTAGATGTGTAAAAGTTTAGAATTGTTTTACCTTCCTTGCAAGTGGACATTTTTATCATGATGTAGTCAGAAGGAGAAAGAGTCCCCCATTCCTCTTGCCTTTTCCTTCTTCTTTTTTCTCTCCCAATAACCTCCTCCCTACACACCCCTGGCTGTGGAAATGACAGTGGATTAACTGGAAGTTCAACCCCATCTGTCGAGGAAAGCAACCACATTATTTGTCATTCAATTTTCCTGAAATATGGCATATCACCGTAGGAGTCTTAGAAGAATGAAGGAAGTAATTCTGAAAGTTGGGGGGTGGGGGAGGGTGTTTCGGAAACAATGGGGAAAGCTTCTTCATGAATAATACTAAGTTGACTCGTCATATCCAGCTTCCCTATATAATATTTACTCACTTCAACCAGCCGTCAGTACCTTTGTCTTCCTTGCTGACAGTTTTCATGGTTGCCTGTTTCTCTTTCACCTCCCGTGTACTTGTGAGGGAAGCCACTCCAGACCAACTCATGTCGTTTCAAAGCCGGGAGGGACCTTAGAAGATTTTTTCAGCTGCCATTTCTCACCCCCAGTACACTTTATTACACTTTATGGATGAGGTAACTCAGTTCCTTACAGGCGAATTGACTTCTTCAGTTAGACCTTTTAGCTGAGTGCAGGTTAGAAACAAAGTCCCCTTTCCGATTCCCTTGTCTTACATTTCCTGCATTCTTGCACTTGAAGTTCTCATTATAGTCACGGACCTAGCAACCTGCTGGATTCCTGGGGTGTTCTACCTGCATAAACTGCCACAAACATTCCTTGTTTGGTCTCCCTTTGGTGCAGAGGCCACTGTTGACCTCAGCTGAAATGTGGATTCTACCTAAGGGTTTCTTGAAGTAAAAATCCCAACCATGAATGGGTCTGCTCTTTTCATTGTAGCCACTCTTGGCGATTGAGAACAAACTAGTTCTCAAAGGGTCCGGAACCTCTTCAAATGCATGTGTATGAGTCTGACCTGGCAGCAGACATTCATATGTATTTCACCTCGCACAGTAAGTTTGTTAACTTCCTCCTGCTGTAGCAGTTCCACTGTATTGTTTTTATTTTTATGCATGTATGTATGTTTATTTTTGAGAGAGAGAGAGAGACAGAGCAGAGCACAAGCGGGGAGGGCAGAGAGAGAGAGAGAGAGGGAGACAGAGAATCCAAAGCAGGCTTCAGGCTCCCCGCTGTCCACACAGAGCCAGACACAGGGCTTGAACCCACGGACCGCGAGATCATGACCTGAGCCGAAGGCAGAAGCTTAACTGACTGAACCACCCAGGCGTCCCTCCACTGTATTTTTTAAATAAATTCCTTTTTCTTCAGTTATGCAACTGGCAGGCTGTATCCCATGGATGTTCCCACTACTTTGGATTAGGCCACTGCCTGCTATGTCCTTTCGCGCAGGTTATTGAATTTGTGACCATGGCAAACATTTTCCACTGGTGATTTTCTAAGAACTTATTAAATTGTAAATAAACATCATGGGCTGTTTGCCCCTAGTTATGTACGTTTGAAGACTGGACTCTGGTAAATCCATTTTTTTTTTAATTTTTTTTTATTTATTGCCCCCACTTGCAGCATAAACGTTTAAGAAGATATCTTTGGGTCTGTGTAGCTGGTTCTCTCTTTGCCTTTTTCTCCTGCCCCACCACGTACACTTGTAATGATCTCTGCCGAAGCTTCCCCTTCCCTTCTAGAGGGTCAGTGCACACATTGAGAGTTACTGACCGAATGCACTATACATATGAACAGTGTGAAAAAAGATCATACTTTCAGAACTACTGGTCTGTCCCTTTTGCATTGGAGAATTGTTTATATGGTCTGTGTTAGCCTTAAAAATAACACTGCCAGGTATTTTACCAACAAAAACAGGTTTGTTTAGGAATAGCGGAGAATCACACTTTGGGACAAGCAAGCGGAAACAAAGACATAGGCGAGTTTGGAGAACAAAGGAGAAGAATGCTCTTTTACAGAGGAAATGGAGTTGGGTGGGGGGGCTGTTATAAAGAAGAAGTCCATTGGAGTAAACGTGAGTTCCAAGTATAGTGGCTGCTCGTTGCCTGAACTGTGACGGTCTCTCGCTGGCTGGGCTGTTGCTGGGGGAGGGGAAACCTTTCGTCTTCCCTTTGGAGTAGTCACATAATAGCGAAAGTAGTATCAGCTTGTAAGGTCTGTCTCTTCCTTTGGGTCTGCAATTGACCACCAGTGATAGGGCATGAGAGCTCCCCCTTCTGGCCGCCTGACTCCATTCTTTTTTCTTTTCTGTCTTAAATTTAAATCCAAGTTAGTTAACATATATTGTAATAATGATTTCAGGAGTAGAATTTAGTGGTCCATCACTTACAGACAGCAGCCAGTGCTCATCCCAAGTGCTTTCCCTAATGCCAGTCACCCATTTAGCCCATCCCCCAGTTAACTGGGTCCCAGGAGACCCAGTATCCCTCCGGCAACCCTGTTTGTTCTCTGTATTTAAGAGTCTCTTATGATTTGCCGCCCTGTCTGTTTTTATTTTATCTTTTATCTTATCTACTTATCCCCTATGTTCATCTGTTTTGTTTCTTAAATTCCACATATGAGTGAAATCATATATCTGTCTTTCTCTGATTTATTTCACTTAGCATAATACCGTCTAGTTCCATCCACGTTGTGGCAAATGGCAAGATTTCATTCTTTTTGATCGCTGAGTAATATTCCGCTGTATATACATACCACTTCTTCTTTATTCATTCATCAGTCGATGGATATTTGGACTCTTTCCATAATTTGGCTATTGTTGATAGCACTGCTGTAAACATTGGGTGCATTTGCCTCTTGAAATCAGCATTTTTGTATCCTTTGAATAAATACCTAGTAGTGCAATTGCTGGGTTGTAGGGTAGTTCTGTTTTTAATTTTTTGAGGACCCTCCATACTGTTTTCCAGAGTGGCTGCACCAGCTTGCATTCCCACTGGCAATGCAAAAGGTTCCTCTTTCTCCGCATCCTCGCCAACATCTGTCGTTGCCTGAGTCAGAATGTTAGCCATTCTGACAGGTGTCAGGTGGTATCTCATGGTGGTTTTGATTTGTATTTCCCTGATGATGGGTGATGTGGAGCACCTTTTCACATCTGACTCCCTTCTAAATGAGGTTTCCTTGTATTAATTTTCACATCTATGAGGTTTTTGTTTCAGTATCTCAGATCCTTGCACCTCTCCCAAGCTCAGTACACTCCAGTTGATATTCTTGTATCCCGACAGCTTTTCAGTAGTGAGGAAGACTGACTTCAGTGTTTCTTAGACAATGTGTAGGAGGTAACTAGGTATGGGGGGGGGGGGGGGGGGGGGACCTTCCAAACTGAGGGAGCCATATAAGGGAGGTAAAACGTGGACTAGGGCTGGGGACTCTGTGTTCTGGCTGGGGAAGGTGCTGAGAAGTAGCAGGTGACCAGGTCCTCACTAAAAGGTTTATATAGAACTGCAAAGAATTCAGTTTTTATACTAATGACACTGGTGATCCACGGCAGTATTTGTGACTTCAGGGTAGCCTTTCAGCAATATTGGTCAGGCTGTAGTTTGTGGGAAGAGTTGAAGGGAAGCAAGTCCCAGGATTAATTAGGAGATTTGTCAGAAGGCTGATAGAGTAATTCGAGCTAAAATAACGTGTCTGAACTAAGGTCTGACAGAAAATAGAGAGAGGAGGAGGGTTGGGTTTGAAAGCCAGTTGAAGGCTTCCCAGTTTGCACGGACGAAGGATTGAGAACGTGGGAAGACACAAAGGATGGAGCCCGGGTTTCTGGTTTGCACTGATGTGGCAGAAGTCCTACCATTCCCAGTGCCAGAGAGCACGACAGGCGCTTGTGTGTCGTCCCAGTTGTCTAGTATACAGTTGGCTCGTGGTTCTGGATCACAGAAGAGGTCTCGGCTTAAAATAAAATAATTTTACGTTATGTATTTTTGACCACAAATGAAAAATAATGTTTTTCATGTTTATTTTTGAGAGACAGAGAGAGACAGAGCACGATCAGGGGAGGGGCAGAGAGAGAGAAGGAGACACAGAATCCGAAACAGGTTTGGGGCTCTGAGCTGTCAGCACAGAGCCCGACGTGGGGCTTGAACCCACGAACCGTGGGATCGTGACCTGAGCCGAAGTCAGACGCTTAACCGACCGAGCCACCCAGGCGCCCTGAAAACTAATTTTAAAATACCATACATGTTGGGGCGCCTGGGTGGCTCAGTCCGTTAGGCATACGACTGTTGATTTTGGCTCAGGTCATGATCTCACGGTTTGTGGGCTCGAGCCCTGAGTCAGGCCCTGCACTGACAACGCAGAGCCTGCTTGGGATTCTCTCTCTCTCCCTCTCATTCTCTGCCCCTCCCCTGCTCTCGGACGTGTTCTCTCTGTCTGTCTCTCTCTTCAAAAATAAATAAATAAACTCAAAAAGATAACATAACGTTTAAATGTTTTTATTTCGACAGTCCTCAGCAAACCAGTGGTAGTGGCGCCAAGGGGATGCGCCGGATTATTTGCTGGGGGGAGGGCAGAAACAGGTGAACTGCCAGCATCGGCACCGTAGACAGAGCTGTGCAGAGGAGACATCTGAAATTGTGAGGAAAAGCAGGCGACCGAGACCGAGTGGATTTAGGAAGCAGTGACTTGGAATTAGGTGCCGGCGCCCCTGGGTGACCTCGGGTGGTGGGAGCAGTTCCATGTGATGCGTCCGTCTGCGATTCTGCTTTCACCCGGTCTTCTCCGCTGGAGGCACCTTCATACTGTCCACAGTGCCTACCACATAGTAAGCACTCAGTAGATACCTGTTGAATTAGTCCCTTTGAATGCCGTCGTCCTTACTCTCGGGAGAAATCCTGATTGAGGTCCGGATGCGCTTTGCTAGAAGTTCAGTATTTGGTGGATAGAGTAGTAGCCTGCTGGATTCGGCTCCCGTGTCACAAAACACTTGTGGATGAGACCTTAAAAATTCTTAGTTAAAGTGGATAAAACAGTTTCTCACTACGTCTTCTTCGAGCGTCAGGGGATTTTCGTGTTCAAGATGATCAATCCTTATATTTTATTTTGCAACAGTTTTCCTCTTCTCGGTTTCTTCTTCCTTGATCTGTTGAAACCTCGCTTTCCGTTGAGGCCACTTGTACCTTGTTTAGAAAGAGCAACATAGGAAGAGAATGTTGGCTTGTGTTCTGGGAGGAAGGTTATTTTGAGACGAACTCTTCTGCGCCTTTGTAAAATGTACTGCAGTGTAACAAAATTAACATAAATCGGGCTATGCGTTATACCCAATTCAGGTGTATCTGCAACTTGAAACGAGCCTGTGAACATTTTGTAAGTGGATAATTTATTTGTTTTACATGGCCTTAGTCATTTGGGCCTCTGGAACATTGTCGTTTAGTTAGGACCTGGCAGGAGTTTGTATAGCTTCCCTTAAATAAAACGGTTTCTTCTTAAAGGAGGTGGCTCCCTCTCTGGTAGTAGGAGGACCAGAAAGAGGGAGGTGTGGAGTAGTATGTATAAAAAAACGGAGTGTTAGGATTAATTCTCTATGTCAGTTTGTCTATTTGGCTAAGCATTCTAGATGTTTCTTTGGAGGCATTTTTCAGATGAGATGAACATTTAAATCAGTATACTTTGAGTGAAGCAGGTTACCCTCCACGAAGTGGGTGTGTCTTATTTGAAGACGTTAGGAGATTGCAATTATTTGAAGATGTTAGGAGAAAAAGACTGATCCATCCCAAAGAAAGGAGATTTCTGCCAGCTGTCCAATTACCTTTGGACTCAAGCTTCAACGTCAACTCTTTCCTGGGTCTCCAGCCTGCCAGCCTCCACAATGGTGTGAGTGAATTCCTTAAAATCTCTCTCCCTCTCTCTTTCTCTTCGTGTGCGTGTGCGTGTATGTGTGTGTGTATACATACACATGCACACATATGTGTATATGCATATATACATATATACACACATACATATATGTGTATGTATAGACACACAAATATATATATAGCAGGGGCACCTGGCTGGCTTGGTCAGTAGAGCATGTGGCTCTTGATCTTGGGGGTCACGAGTTCAAGCCCCACACTGGGTGTAGAGATTATTTAAATTACTTAAATATATGTATGTATTTTATATTTAATATGTTTTGTATTTATATGTCATATATATATATGTATATATATACATATATATAAAATCTTGTATTGCTTCTTTTTCTCAGGAGAACCCTCACTGATGCAGGGGGAAACAGTTTTGCTTTATTATTTTGAATATTTAGCCTTTCCATGTCTGCCTCTGTGTTTCCTCTTGCCTTGGTGCTTTCTGGAAACGTGTGATATACTTGATTACAGATGCAGGTCAGCAAACATGCTGGGACCTTACCGTGCATAGAGGAAGGTACAACTGCTCGCTCTTTGGTGGCTCCCAGCTGAGTAAGGCTAGGTCTCTGCTCTTGAGGAGTTTAAGACCGGAAGTGAGCCAACATCTGTGAGTTAAGGCAGATTGTGATCGGTTCTGTAAGAGAAAGCTAAGCAGCATGCAGCAGAAACCAGAAGGGAGTGATGACTTCTGCTTGGCTGCTTGGGGAAGTTTGGGGCTGGTCCTTAAGGATGGTGGGGTTTAAATTACTGCTTTGTGGTGGGGGAAGTGGGGTTGTAAATGCACATCCCAGGAAGAGGTAACACGATGAACAAAGGCCCAGGACTCAGGAAATAGGGGGTGCCCTGGGAGTAAGAAGAAAATGTGACTCTTATTTTACAGGAATACTCTCTAGGGAGATATTTTCAGAATTAAATGGACCCTAGAAAAGAGACAGCCTGCGGTTTCCTCTCAGCAGCTGCGGGTAGGAATGAATGCAAATGTGTGCAAATGCTTGTATACACGTGTTCTCTGCTTTCTTCCACCAGGGTTGGTCTGTTCAGAGACACCATAGCCTTATCATCTAATCTGGTCTGTTCTGCTATCTGGGACTGGCTTAATTTTATCTCTGGGCTAAGCACTGCTCAGAGCATGGAAGGAAAAGGAAGCTTGGGGGTTGACAATCCCTACTTCACACTTGTGCCCAGAGCTTATCTCCCGTTGGCCTTTGGGGCTTGCTGCTTCCTACAATCCTGGCTGGCGGGGCCCTGTGAGCTAGTGTTTGTTGGCCTTAGTGAGTTAGTGACGTATTCTTTGCTCTGAGGTATTTTGTAATAAACTCAAACGAGATGGCGTATATGAAAATGCTTTGTGAACTCCCAAAGTGCTGAACAGATGCAGGCATTATTATACGTTTTGTTTTGTTTTTTTCCCCTACAAACAGTAGATGCTGCGTCAGTGTCCTATTTAAGTTTTTGAGCAGAGGGCTTACTCTGACTTTCTGCGATCAAGTATTGGTATAGCAGCTTTTTTTTTTTTTTTTTTTTTTTCTCAGTTACTTTGATTTTCCTGATGTGCCATTTTGGAACCTCATTCAAAGGATTTGATTAGTAGAGGCGGCAGGAAGGGCTCCTTCGTGTCACGTCTAGCAGTCCTATAGTGTGTTCTCACTTCATAATCCCTAAATAGGAGTCCAGTTGGAAATCCAGGTCCCATGGATTTAATTTTTAAACCCTTTTGGGGGCGCCTGGGTGGTTCAGTCGGTTGAGCAGCCAACTTCGGCTGAGGTCATGATCTCACGGTCTATGAGTTCAAGCCCCATGTCAGGCTCTGTGCTGACAGCTCGGAGCCTGGAGCCTGCTTCCATTCTGTGTCTCCCTCTCTCTCTGTCCCTCCCCTGCTTGTGCTCTGTCTCTCTCTAAAATAAATAGACAAACATTAAAAAAAAAATTCTATAAACCCTTTTGGTTAGTTCCTTGAGGTGTAATTTGCATATAGAAACCTTCCCTCCGTTTTAGCATACAGTGAGTTCTGAGTCCGGACAAACCTATCAGAGTCCTGTCACGAAGATACAGAATAGTTCTGCCACCACCCAGATTCACTTGCTCCCTTGTCAGCTGGTTACCTCATCCTGGCCTCCGGCAAGCCCTGATCTGTTCTCTGTCGCTGTACTTTTGCTTTTCCCAGTATGTCATATAAATGGAATCATATAGTATTTTGTCTTGGGGATCTGGCTCCTTTTACTTAGCATAATATTTCTGAGACTCATTCAAATTGTCTCATGGATCAGCAGTCGGTTCCTTGTTACTGCTGAGTGATATTTTTTCGTGTGAATGTACCCCTGTTTTTCCTTTCACCAGTTGGAGAACACACCCGGACTGTTTTCAGATGGGGATGATTATAAATAAAGCTGCCAGGAACACTTGTTTATAGATTTTTGTGTGAACGTAAATTTTCGTTTCTTGGGGTAAATACCTTTGGGTAGCATCTACAGATTGTATGGTGACTGTATATTTAACTGTGTAAGAAAATGTCAGACTATTTCTGCCAGCACCTCGGTATTTTCTTTAAAAATTGCATTAGCCATTCTGTAGGTAGTAAGATACCCATTGTATTTTTTTCTTTCACCGGATGAATTTTATATATGAATTATACCCCGGTAGTTGATCATATTTTTTAAAGTACCAGAAACAAAGTAGGAAAAAACAATGGTAACATAAAAGTGACTAAGGACGAATTCTAAAGTAGAAAAGGAACTAACTCATAAAATTAAAAAGAAAAGCACAAACAGGGCATATGATTGAAATGGTAAATTCATAGAAAAAGATGTATGCATAGCCGGTAAGTAGAAGACAGGCTCACTAGCTAAATATCAGGAAATTCAGTGGGGCTTTTTTTTTCAAAGGAAATTCAGCAAGACTTTGGAAAAAAATGTTCGTAATTGGGGGTGGGGGGTGGGGGGGGTGGGGAGGCAGGTGGCAGACAGTTCCGCTCACTTAACTCTTCCTGGGAGTGTCAATTAGTATGGGCTTTGGAATAATTTGGCAGTTTCTATAAAAACAATACATATATTCATTCCAGTGATTTTGCTTTGTAGACTAAATTGAATCAAGTCTTTCACACGTATGCAAAGATGTGTGAGCAATGTTAAGCTTACAAATAAAACCGTCAGTTATTTTACCAGCAAAAATGGGTATATTGCGGAATAATAGCAGAGAATTGCAAATCGGCACATGCAAACTAAGGCAAAACCATATGAAATCTGCACAAGGAAGGAGGGGAGCACTCCTCAGAGGAAAGGGGGTAGTTGGGAAGTGCTGTTATAAACGAAGTCTTCAATGGAGCAAAATGGGACTTTGAACTATAGTGGCTTCTCATTGGCTGAGTCATGACAGTCTCTCATTGGCTGAGCTCTTGCTGGGGAAGGAGAAAACCATTATTCCTCTCCTGGGGGAGTAAAGTGCTGTTGACTTGAGACTTAGAAAGCATGTTTCTTTGTGTTGGGGTCTGTGGTTGATGAGGAATGGTAGCACATGAGACCTTCCCCCTTTTGGCCTCTCAACCAACCTCTCGGGGTTTTCTTTTGTTTTGTTTGTTTTGTTTTTTGTTTTCAGTTTATTTTATTTATTTTGAGAGGGAGAGGGCGCATGTGACAGAGAGGGGAGAGGGGGAGGGGCAGAGAGAGAGCGAGAGAAAGAATCCCAAGCAGGCTTCACGCTCAGTGCAAGCTGGACACAGGACTCAATCCTATGACCTTGGGATCATGACCTGAGCCAAAACCAAGAGTCCGATGCTTGACTGACTGAGCCACCCAGACAGACCCCACCCCTCCACTTTAGTTTAATAAGGTTTTCCTTTACTAATTTTCACAGTAAGAATGTTTTTATATAATATTACTTGTGTGAGGAATTGTGGTAAGCTCCCTGAGTATGTACCAATGGAGAGAAAGGATAAAGAATTATCTTATTGTGTTAGTTTGCATGTACATAATGACTGATGATTTTGAGCATCTTTTCATGTGTCTCTTGGTCACTCATATCTTTTGGTTAAACATCAATTTGGAACTAAAGCTCATTAAAAAAATTAAGTTGTCTTTATTGTTAAATTGTCATTGTTCTTTTGTTTTTGTTTTTTTAATTTTTTTGATGTTTATTTTTGAGGGAGAGAGACAGAACATGAGCAAGGGAGGGGCAGAGGAAGAGGGAGACACAGAATCCGAAGCAGGCTCCAGGCTCCGAGCGGTCAGCACAGAGCCCGACGCGGGGCTCGGACTCACGGATCGCGAGATCATGACCTGAGCCGAAGTCGGATGCTTAACCGACTGAGCCACCCAGGCGCCCCTGTTTTGTTTTGTTTTTGTAATTCATCTCCCTCCCTACCTTTCATTTTTCTTGAAAGATCATGGATACAAATCCTTGATCAGATATATGATTTGCAGATAACTTTTTCCTAGTTTGTGGCTTGTCTTTTCAATTCTGTTGATAGTATCTTTCCCAGAACAAGAGATTTTAATTTTGATAAAGACCAGTTTATCATTTTTTTTTTAAACATGGATTGTGCTTTTATGGCATAGCTGTATTTGTCTAACCTAAGATCCTGAAGATTTTCTCCTATCTTTTCTTCCAGAAGTTTTATAGTTTTGCATTTTATATTAGTTCTGTGATCCATTTTGGGTTAAACTTTTATTTCCTAAGAATAATGTCATTTGTTTTGACTCAGAATAAATATGGTATGGAGGGACAGTTGTAGGATGTATTGTCTCTGGTTGGTATTTTGGAAGCATGGTTTTGTCAATGACTTTAAAGCTCCTTGACCAGCCGTAAGAAATATAGTTGTCTTTGTAACCTAGTTACTCACAAGTCCGTGTACCTGAAACAAAAATTACGTGAAAGAATAAGTATGCGTTCTTAGTACTTTGTTTTCCCCGCAGTTCTGTGTCATTAGAAACAAATGTCCATCCTGACGTATTGAAGAGATTTCATATTCCACCAACAGGTCCAGATCAATGAAAAACTCTGGCTTAACTATCTTAGTTAGAGCTTACAACTATCACCATCTCCACCCATAAACATCATTTTTTGCCCTTTTCTTTCTGCTAAGTAATAATCCTACTCAGTTTTTCTCTAAACACAATTTTTGCTATAACGGAAAATAATTTCAAAGTAATGCCACCAGCCACGTTGTCAGACAATAACAGTAAGTGGAACAGGAGAAAGAGTTTAAGTGATTTTAGTTGGGATAAAATTTTAGTATCTGTGAAAATGGTGATGCTCAGCCCTTGGGGAGCTATAAAACCTTTGGTGCTTATGTGTCACTGTTTATCCCTGTCTTAGGCGAGTTTTTTTTTTTTACTTCTGAGTAACAGAGACACAGCTGCCGGTGCCTTAAGGAATGGTTTTATGGGGAGGGGTCAAGGGCAGTGAGCTGGCAAGGCTCAGTAACCTTGCACCTATTATAGCATCTGTGTTTTGGGCCACAGTGGCTTTATGTTGCTTCTCTGTGTGTGATTCCTTCATCCGTCTGTCTCTGAAGGCTGCCTTTCTCTGATTCTCTTTGCACATGGCTACCCCAGGATCCTGAGTTTACTCCAACAAACCAGACTAGAATTATTCTGCTCCAATCCCTGGAGAGACAGTATAATTAGTTTGGGGCAAGTTTCACCCTTGGTCCAGTCAGCTTTGCCCCGGTGGGGTGGGACCAGAAAATACAACGCTTATCTCTTGCTGTGCATCGAAGATTCGCAGTTCTCAGAGACTGAGAAGGGTGTCGGGTCTTCCACAAGTTCAGTTAGTGCTGACTGTGAGACTGGCATACATTTATCTCTTAAAATGTATGGAAATTAATTTGGTTTTCAGAATACAGAAGTTCGGAAAAAGGGTATAGGGATTAAAAAACAAAACTAAAGTACGTTAGGCATTGCAAACCCAGAAGATTTCACACTGTCATCCAAGAGTGACCTTTGGTTTCCTTCAATTCTTACATAAATGAACTTAATATAATACATAGAAATGTAGTTGAATATATTGAGTGCAGAGTGCTCTTTATTTTAAAAGATGGCAGTCATTAACATATAAAATATCTGTGGATCCCAAAATTGAGGGAGTTGGAGGTAAAAGAACATAGACATTTAAAATATCAAACATGTATTACAGATTGAAATTGCAGTAAGTTCTTCTAATGGTTTGCATGAAAGCACTTTATCTGAAGAGTTTTCATTTTGATATATTAAAATTCAGAGTCATCTCTAAGTTGGGAGGGGAAGACAGGGAATTAACGTTTATTACAATTCTGCTTACTTGGGCACTTGACATTCTGTTATTCCATTCAGTCCTTACAACCTCCCTCGGAGAAGTAGGCGGTATCATCCCATGGCCAACGAAGAAATTAAATCCCGGGAGACAGAGGTAGGAAAAGACGTGACCAGGCTGGGATTTAAGCTCACGTCTGTGTGACTTGAAAGTCTCTTTTCTCCCCACTTTACCGTTTGGGAGTAAGAAAAGGTTACTTGCAGAAGCTTTCCAGAGCAGGCTCTATGTATGACTGTATGGAAGCTACCTAGCTCATTTTCTTGTCTATATGCTTTAAAACTCAGTCTCGGACTTAAATGTGTGGCACCCATTTCTCCAATATTTGGAACAAAAAGAGAGTCCTGCCGGTTATTTGATGCTGGTCGCTTAAGCAGCTAGATTTTTCAGAGGCGACCAAAGGGATAAACCAATATTTAAAAATAGCAGTAGCTGCTTCAGTTTGGAAAAGAAAATGTGTTTTAACCTTATATTCTAAAGATTAATGCATGCAAAATTGGGAATTTGAGGGGGAAAGGGAAAGCTGAGCTTTCCTTTTTAGTCTAAATAAACAAGAAGAGGAGAGCAAAGACTGACTAAAGAGTATAAAGCACTGTTTTCAGCTTTTCTTTTTTAATGTGAAAAATCAGAAGAAATGTATGCTTCAGAAATGTTTGTTGAAGACAAGTATCTACACATAAATGCTTTATGGTTTAGTTAAATCAAAGAAATTTAAATTGTTTGTTATTGGTGATATTAACTTGATAGAAGCAAAGCTGTCGTTCAAATATTCATGATTTTTACCTGTGAGTTAATGAGAGTTTACCTTTTAATTTATCAGCCTAAATGGCTCCGGGCAAATAAAATTAAAATGAATCATCATTTGGTTTATTGTAATTTCAGACTCAATCTGAAAACGTTTCAAACCACAGTGAGGGCGTAATTCCTAAAATAACTAATTTTTTGTCTTTTGGGTAGTGAAAAATACTCATTAACGTTCCAGCAAAAGATAAGAATGTGTTCTCTTTGTAAGTCATCTGATCAAATGTGGCCTCCCTGGTTTTTCACTTAAGATTAATTTGATACGAATGAAATCTAGCCTAATGCTTTATTTATTAAGAATTCATGGTGACCTTTTTAAAAACGAGGGACCGGAGATGTGGATGAGCTCGATGTTCCAGAATGAAAAACAGGAATGAAAATTGTTTCATCCTTCAATTGTTTGGCCATTCTTTCGAAGCTATCTTTTCTGGTTAAAGGACAAACTAATATAGCATGACATGCTTTCTTTCAACATCAAACATCAGAGTCTAGCCTAGACTGTTTTCAGTTCTAAAAGTACCTAATTAAAAGTAACCCGGAGTTACTGGCTCAGATGTTGGCCCAGGCTTAAGGAGAATGGAGCCCACTTAGAGGTAATGGGTTGAACCAATGGCCCTCCTACTTCTCTTCCGCGCCCCTAATGTTTTTTCTCATTGGTATGCCGAGAGCGGGCAATGGAAACTTTTAGTGACAGAATTTTATTCTTCTGAAGCTAAACCCTCTTGGACTCTTGACCTTACATTCTTTCTGACTTCTTGATCGCCTTTTCTTATGCCTCTGAAGTTCAGCACATATACAGGTCAGTCGAAGTACAACTAAGCTTCTCTCTAGTGGTGAGCATGTTATGTGGGTCATAGACTTAATTGAAAGAATTAATCTATTAGTCAAAGTCAGCTTCTCGCCACCCTTTCAGGATTGAAATTCTAACTAGTCTGTCTGCACATCTTCCGTCTTAGACGCCTTAATCCACCCTGACGCTGTGGCTGCTGCTCAGCAAGATCTGAGAGGATCACCTAGGAGTCCGTTTTGCATATTCACGCTCAATGGTCGGGTTTCTCATCAACTACTACTCTGCTCTTTAACTTTTTTGCTGCCAGTTTCGGGGTCACTGTTTCTTAGTTCTGTCTGCTAAGCTAGCAGAGTGCCAGTAATGAAGAACATTTTCCTTTTCCTCTTGACCAGATTCAGGGCTAGTTCCTGAGTTCTCCGGGCTCAGTTCTCTGGGAGGCTCCGTGTGCGCGCTTATCCCCTTCGGGCCCCCGCCTCCCCCTTTTATTATTTTTTTATTTTATTTTATTTTTTAATGTTTTTATTTATTTTTGAGACACAGAGAGACAGAGCATGAGCAGGGGAGCAGCAGAGAGAGAGGGAGACACAGAATCCGAAGCAGGCTCCAGGCCCTGAGCTGTCAGCACAGAGCCCGATGCGGGGCTTGAACTCATGGAGTGTGAGATCATGGCCTGAGCTGAAGTTGGACGCTCAACCGACTGAGCCACCCAGGCGCCCCCCCACCTCCCCCTTTTAAATAAAAATTTTGTAATATTTTCTTTAGCCAAAAATAATGTTCACGGATAATATCACCTACCTATACATATAATAATAATAATAATAATAATAATAATAATAATAATAATATAATGCCATGATTATAACATAAAGGGTAAGCGAATGTAATGTATAATACCACAGTATGTATTCTAGGATGTAACTGAAGGCACTGTTGTCCTAGAAGGTGGAATGAAGTCATGGATGTTTGTACCTACTTCTAAAGAGCCAGTTTGGGTTTGTGAGGAGCAAGAAGACAATTCTGTATAGGAAGCCTGAGGAAATAAAAAAAAGCAGTGATGCACGTGGACCATAAAGTGAACATGTCAGGATAAGTAACAACTTACCAGCCTCGTTTGCATATGGCCAGAGAAAGAAGGAATTAGTTGAAGTAGGAAAAGCATGCCAGGACAAATTATGGACTGTCAAAATGGGGGAAATGAAGTATGATAATTCTCCCAGATGACCTGGGCCATGTTTGTAAGTCTGGTGACAAACTAACTCCGTATGGTGTGATGTTGGACAGGGCACTGACAGGGTATCGCAGAAAGCGGATCTTGTGTTTTGAAATACTACCACCTGTCGCGGCATATTCTAGATTGTCGGCACTTCCAAAACCCTTGAAGACCACATCCTTCTGCGAGTGATGAGGAATAAGGGATGGTTTAAAAAGCGAAACAGGGGCGCCTGGGTGGCGCAGTCGGTTAAGCGTCCGACTTCAGCCAGGTCACGATCTCGCGGTCCGGGAGTTCGAGCCCCGCGTCGGGCTCTGGGCTGAAGGCTCGGAGCCTGGAGCCTGTTTCCGATTCTGTGTCTCTCTCTCTCTCTGCCCCTCCCCCGTTCATGCTCTGTCTCTCTCTGTCCCAAAAATAAATAAACGTTGAAAAAAAAAAAAAGCGAAACAATAAAACAAGAAGCCATACAGACGTTGGGCAGTAGAGTCTCTACACAGAGAAGATTGAAAAACTACAGGCACCTCCCAAATAAATACTTCTAGTATGGCAGAGCTGAGGGTTTTAGTGTTACAAAAATTTATATCTATATATACATATAGATATATATGCTATGACAACCTGACATATTAAAAATAACTTTCGAGAGGTACGTGCTTTTATGTGTCTACTATGTTCATAAAGGTTTGTTTGAAATTTGTTAAAAGGAAAGCCGTATCCTCTGACGTTTTTGCAAAGGTTTCAACGATAGGTTGTTGAAAAATGCTTTAATATATAGAGCATGGAGTGAACACATCATTTCACTTTGAGACGATGTCTTTATTTGATTCAAACTTCTAGGGGCGCCTGGGTGGCGCAGTCGGTTAAGCGTCCGACTTCAGCCAGGTCACGATCTTGCGGTCCGTGAGTTCGAGCCCCGCGTCAGGCTCTGGGCTGATGGCTCAGAGCCTGGAGCCTGTTTCCGATTCCCTGTCTCCCTCTCTCTCTGCCCCTCCCCCGTTCATGCTCTGTCTCTCCCTGTCCCAAAAATAAATAAACGTTGAGAAAAAAAAAAATAAACAAACTTCTATCTCCATAAGAAGCGTGCCCTAAATGATTAGGCTTTTCTCTGAACTTCTTACAGAAACTACCTAGTGTTAGTATACACAAGAGTGCTCCTGATACCTGCTTGTGTTGTATTTAGCCTGGTAGAACATTCCTCTCTTCTGGGATATGGAGCAATTCTTTGTTGCATGGGACTGTCCCAAGCATTCCATGACTCTGGTCCCTTGCCCACCAGTTGCTAGTGGTTTCTTCCAATAATTAAGAGTTGTAAAAGCACTTCAGCACGTTTCCAAAATGCTCCGTACAGAGTGGTAATCACTGACTCATTGGCTCTACTTTGCTAAGAGTACATGCCTGCATTTCTTTCTTTTTTTTTTTTTTTTTTTTTCAAGAAAGAGAGCGGGGGACAGGCAGAGAGAGAGAGAGAGGGACAGAGGATCCCGAGCAGGCTCCGGCTGACAGTGGAAAGCCCCACATGGGGCTCAAACCCACGGACTGTGAGATCACGACCTGAGCCAAAGTCAGACGCTTAACCGACCGAGCCACCCAGGCGCCCCCATGCCTGCATTTCTGAAAACAACCTTCATAAATTTCACTTATGACTTAAAAACATTTGCAGTCCTCATGTCCTCTTACAAAGAGGATCTTTTTCACAGTGTGACTGTGAGGGACTGAATTGGATCCTCGGCTAAATTCAGATACTGAAGTCCTAACTTCCGGGGTCTCAGAATTTGACCGTGTTTGGAGATGGGTATTTTCGGGTGGGCCCTAATCCACTATGACTGATGTCCTTGTAAGAAGAGGAGATTGGGACACAGAGGGAAGACAGCCATTTGCAAGTCAGGGAGCGAGGCCTTAGAAGAAAGCAGCCTGCCACCACCTTTCCCTAAGAGCTCCAGCCTCTAGAATTGTGAAACAGTACATTTCTGTTCTCCAAGTCCTGCAGTCTGTGCTGCTTGCTCACGGCATCCTCAACAAACTAATACAGCGACTGACTGATTTTTTTTTTTAATTTTTTTAATGTTTATTTATTTTTGAGAGAGACAGAGACAGAGTGTGAACAGGGGAGGGGCAGAGAGAGGGAGACACAGAATCCGAAACAGGCTCCAGGCTCCGAGCTGTCAGCACAGGGCCCGACGCGGGGCTCGAACTCACGGACTGCGAGATCATGACCTGAGCCGAAGTCGGACGCTTAACCGACTGACCCACCCAGGCGCCCCAGCGACTGACTGATCTTAATGTAAGTTACCTCTGGTCTGGCACACGGGGTGACAGTATAATCGAGTGGTTGTAGTTCATGTTTTCAGGGTTTAAATCCTGACTTGTCCACTTACTCGTTGTGACCTTGGGCCCTCTAACCTTGGGAAGGCTCCCTTTTTTTTTTTTTTTTTTTTTTTTAATCTGTCAAATGAGGATCGTAGTACCTTCCTCACTGGGTCGTTGTGAGGATTCAGCACGATAAGTAATGTGAAAAGCCTGGCGCACAGAAGACCTCTATAAATATTAGTTCCCTTTTCATCTGCCTCCACTTGTAGGTATGTTTTGCATTTTCTAAAAGGCTATAAGGACATGCTTGGGAGATGAGCCTTCCTTGTGGGAATGTCAGGCTGCCTGACTGCTGGCTGGGGCAGGTGGTTTGGGAGTAGTTGCGCTTTTTCAGTATCCTCGTACTCGATAAAGTGCATATAACGCTTCGCGTTTTATGAACATGTAGCGCCTCCCTCTCCGTGCTACGAGATGCACAAGGATTAGCCCTCACGTGCCTCAGGAGATACTGTTGTCGTGGCCTTTGTTTTGCTTGTCTGACTTCATTTAAGACACAGGAGACCTGTCTTCCAGGAATTTGTTGGGTTAAGTCTTCCTTCTCTGTGATCCATAGCACGATAGCATACATACCTTTATTCATAGCTCTAGGTTAATGGTCTGTTTCCTCTGTGAGATCGAGGTCTTTGAAAGCAGTGACTCTCCATTGTTCATCGTCGTATTCCTAATGCCCTGTGCAGTGCCTGGTTCTTTGTAGGTGTGCTATAAATTACATATCCCTAACAATTTTTTTAAATTTTATTTTTATTTATTTTAGAGAGAGTGAATGAGCATGATTTGGGCGGGGGGAGGAGAGAATCTCAAGCAGGCTCCACACTCAGTGCAGAGCCTGCTGCGGGGCTCGATCCCACGACCCTGGGATCATGACCTGGGCTGAAATCAAGAGTCAGATGCTCAACCGACTGAGTCACCCAGGCACCCCTCCCTAACAATTTTTGAGTGATGTTAAGCACTAGGTACTTTTTTTAAGTTTATTTCTAATTTTGAGAGAGACAGAGACAGTGCAAGTGGGGGAGGGGCAGAGAGAGAGAGGAAGAGACAGAATCCCAAGCAGGTTCCGCACTGTCAGTGCAGAGCCCGATGTGGGACTTGGCCCCGTGAAACCGTGAGATCGTGACCTGAGCTGAAACCAAGAGTCGACACTTAACCAACCGAGCCACTCAGGTGCCCCAGCCCCTCATTTTACAGATGAGAGTTATGTATTCAGGGTTCTGTGATTCATTGGTAGAACTAGCATTTGAGTTCACGCCAGCTGTCTGAGGAGTCCATGCTCTTAATCGTTATACTATATACTATTCTCTTCCCTGAGAATGGGAGGGTTGTCATCTCTGATATTGTAGGGGAGTGTTAGCCAGAGAAAATGTGGAACATTTCATGGGGACGATCCAGAGCCTGAAGTACATCTTACCTGGAGACAAGTTGGTTGGGGTGTGTGTGTGTGTGTGTGTGTGTGTGTGTGTGTGTGCATTTCCTGAGGCTTAGGAAGGAAATTTGTGTGTGTGTATTTCCTGAGGCTTAGGAAGGAAATTGTGTTTTATTGTGCACGCTTTTTCTATGTTATATCAGCTGTTAGTAATGAAGGTGCAGACAATGGGTTGTATCTCTGAAATGCATTTTGTTCATCATGAATGTGTTTATATCGTGATGGGGAGTGAATTTTTCTTGCCATAAGCCCCATAAGTCTCTCATTACCCCCTACTCCTTTATACATTATGCGATTTACTTTGACAGCAGAGTTAAGGCAGTTGGTATACCTTTAGGGAATTGCTATATTTTTCATGAAAATAAGGTGAAAAAAGGTAAAGATGCCGCTCAGGTTTCTTGATTCCTTGTAAAGTGGAGCATCGTGGAGTGTTTCTTTTTAAATAACTTGGCCCCCTTCACACCGACATATTTTTTATTTTAAATACTTTGGGTAAATATTTTCTAGCTGAGTCATGGTCATCTTTACTGCCATTACTATAGAGTGTTTTAGAGATACTCTTAAGATTTGTTGAGACTTGCAATATATGATCTCAGATGGTCATGCTCTTCCTATCTTCCTTGAACCAGTATTTATGATTTTCCTCTTTCTATTGCTATCACATGTCATGGAGTCGCCCTGTCAGTGTGCCTTCCTGTAGCTGCCTCCCTGCCCCCTTCTGATTTGTGGCAGGCGCAGAACCAGTTTGCCAAGCCTCTTAAGAATTGTACTCGAAGGACTAAGGGCCATGTCAGTTACTAATGTGAATGTTCATTTGTGCTTGAGCTTTGTGACATCTGTTTTGTCTCTGAGGCCTCTTATTTACTTACTTCTTTGCTGCAGTCTGAATAGATGACGTTCCCACAAAACTGGTTCATTCTAGGCATTGTACCGTAAAATATTCAACATTTTCATTTTCTGGGTTAAAAAGAATTGCTTGGCTTAATACTCAAGTAATTTTCCAGCAGATTGTCTTAGTGACGTTTCGTAATTGGATGTATTGGAAAGTAACATTCTTCCTGCTTCGCTGAAAGAAATGGTGCTGTAATGTAGTCTGGGGAAAAGCGAAGCAAAGTCAACAAGTATTTTCGCCGGTAGTTTTGTGACTTGCATTTATTTAGGTACCTTGTGAGTCACTGAGTTATAATTCTTGATCCAGAAGAGATTACTGGCTTCGATCCCTGGTTTCGTCACTTCTGGCTGATTTGACATTGGACAAGTTTTTCAAGCTCCCCGGATCGCAAGGTCCTCACTGGTGAATTTCACATACTCAGTCTACCTTCAAGGGAGTGAGCTTTACCGAAATTGTTCGCGCTGATTGCTTAGGACAGTGTGTGGCAAGTAGTTAAGTCTTTATCACATACCTACTCATGTATGGTTTGCCCTGCACCATGATGGGCCTCTAGCAACTGTTGGTAAGTAATTATAGATTGAAGAAATAATATCTTCTATAAAACATTCAACCACACACGCCCTTTTCGCACTCTCCTTTCCTTCTGCTTTACGGTCTCCGAAGCAGTGTTATCTCACTGCTGCTATCACTGCTCTCCTTGTAGTTTATGAGGCCAATGAATGGACAACATTGGAAACGAGTAGGATAAATCCTATCCCCTGTTTTATAGGTAAGATTACTGAGGCTTAGGAAGGTACCTGGCCCAAAGTCACATGGCTAGAAACTGGTTGAGCGAGGATGGAAACCCAGACCTTTGGACCCACCCCCCTGTGAGCAATGAGTGTACATCACTTATTTGAAGTGCCTTCCACAGAAAGGACCCTAGCAAAGTCAACATTTAAAAAGGATTTGTGTACAGCAGAAGTGGATGTAATGGATCCTATGGAACAAGTAAAGACGGGAAGGTCGTAAAGGAAGCAGAGTACTACCAGCCCATACTTCTTTTCCTGTGTTTCCTTATTCTCTAGTTGGCCATTGCGCATTTTTTCTAAGGATGATTTTGCACTCTATTGGAATTTGTTTTTTAATGAGTTTTCCATGTTTAAAAAAAATTTTTTTTAATGTTTATTTGCTTTTGAGAGAAACAGAGAGCATGAGCGGGGGAGTGGGGGCCGAGAGAGAGGGAGACACAGAATCCAAAGCAGGTTCCAGGCTCTGAGCTGTCAGCACAGAGCCCAACACGGGGCTTGAACTCACAGGGCATGAGATCATGACCTGAGCCAAAGTCGCATGCTCAAACTACTGAGCCACCCGGGTGCCCCGAACTTTAGTTTGGTTAAGGGCACCACCATCCATCAGTCCCCCAAGATACAAAAACTTGAGTGGTATTTTAAACTCCTTCCATCCATCCAGTTCGTTACATTTGTTCATTCCTCCTCATCCTCACTGCCACTATTTTATTTCCAAATCTACCTGCCGCTCTCTTAGACTATTATGACAATCTGCAAACTGTTCGGTGTGTTTCGCCGTAGGTCTTCCACACTGTGGCTGGTGCTCCCCGGTTCCTCCAGCCTGATTTTGACATCTCACTGTTCCCCAAGTTTCTGCAGTTACCTCTATTACAGTGCATTTATCCTGAGGTAGAAACCACATGGAAAAGGCAAGAAGAGTACTGGAGTTTCCAAAATAATAAACTGGCTTTTTAGTGACTTCCAAAGATGATCGATCAGTGCTCATTTTTAGCATCATTATGAACTCATGTATTCAAGCATATGTGATGTGCTTCAGTCCTTGCTGCTGAAATGATCTCCTAATTGGCCAATGGGGGCTTGTGTTGGTTTCAGAGTCCTCTTGACATGGTTCCTGATAGTCTTTGATGACTTCCTTGCTTTTCAGTGCAAGTTATTCCTGTCTCCTACATTTTCTGCTCTAGACCCCATAATCAGCCATTTATAAAAAGGAGTCTTTGTGAGGTGCCTGGGTGGCTCAGTCAGTTGAGCGCCAGACTTCGGCTCAGGTCATGATCTCGCGGTTCGTGGGTTCGAGCCCCACCTCAGGCTCTGTGCTGACAGCTCAGAGCCTGGAGCCTGCTTTGGATTCTGTGTCTCCCTCTCTCTCTGCCCCTTCTCGGCTCACTCTCTTTCTCTCTTTCTCAAAAATAAATAAATGTTAAAAAAAATTTTTTTTAATGGAGTCCTTGTTCCTTTGGGGGGTGGGTAATGTTATTTAGATTACAATATAGTTGGTCAGACCATTGTTTCTACTAGATTGATCATTGTTTTGAAGTCTTTTTTTTTTTTTTGGCATACAGCTACAATTTTCCTGTAAGATAAACTGTATCATGTATTCCTTCTGATGATGCCAATTTAGATGTAAGGCTATGGGATTGTAACTTTAACCTTATTGATATAACATCTTTATCCCCTTTCAGCAAATCCAAAATTTCAGTGACACCTACATAATTATTTTGTTTATTCCACTATACGTGCTAAATAGCCTCAGAATAACAATACCGACACAACCATCAACGATGTGATTATTGGAAGCAGTTTACAATTTATGTGTGTGTATGTGCTCATGGGCAGGTTTTTTTGTCCTTAAGGTATAGGCCACCAGAAATATATAGTTAAATGGTGTTTTATTTTTAAATTGATTTTATTTTTTAATTTTTTTAATGTTTATTTATTTTTGAGAGAGGGAGAGACAGAGTGTGAGTAGGGGAGGGGCAGAGAGAGAGGGAGACTCAGAATCTGAAGCAGGCTCCAGGCTCCAAGCTGTCAGCACAGAGCCCGATGCAGGGCTTGAACTCATGAGCTGTGAGATCACGACCTGAGCCGAAGTCGGACGCTTAACCAACTGAGCCACCCAGGCGCCCCTATTTATTTATTCTGAGAGAGGACAGCGTGAGCGAGCATGAGCAGGGGAAGGGCAGAGAGAAAGAGGGAGAGAGAGAATGCCAAGCAGGCCCTGTGCTGTCAGAGCAGAGTCTGACTTGGGGCTCGAACTCACGAACTGTGAGATCATGACCTGAGCCGAAATCAAGAGTCAGATGCTTGACCAACTGAGCCGCCCAGGTGCCCCACATGTCATTTTATTTTTGAATTAGGTAGAGTATTTACACAGTTTGAAAGTCAATACAAAGGAAGACATAGTAAAAGAAGTCCAATTACTGTCTTTCTCTCCTCCTCTAGGTAACCATCCCTCCCCCCTTCTTAAATAAACAGTAGCACATTGTATACACTATGAGCTTCCCCTCTCCCCCCACCCCCCAATAAGAATATATTCCGGCAGGTAGAGCCTGGGGGGCTCCGTCGGTTAAGTGTCCAACTTTGGCTCAGGTCATGATCTCACTGCTCGTGAGTTCAAGCCCCGCGTCGGGCTCCATGTTGTGTCTGTATACTGTGGTCTATTCAACCAGTCCCCTGTTGACAGATATTTGGACTGTTTCTGCTTTTGCAGATAGTACTGCAATGAATATCTTTGTGTATATAATAAGATCTTAAGTTAGACCCTAAATGAAACTTAAGGACATCTTGTGTAGTCTGATAATGGAGACGTGGAGTACTGGCCAGTGAGTTAACGCCTGTATGATTGGGCTTTTCGTGGTAATGTAGGTCATTGTGTTAGCAGATGATGCGTTCGAGATTTGTATGCAATTTCCTCATGTATTACTGGCCATAGCTTGTCCCTCTCTGATGCAATAAGATGCCATGGAGATTAAAAAATCTAAGACTGATATGAACTTATTAAAGACAACATATTTACATGGCCTTTTGTTGTATTCCCCCCCTTCTTATATCTGTTGTGAGAAGAAAATGTTTAAAAATGCCTTGGTTTTTTTTTCCCCCTTCTTTCAGCCTCTTTTTCTCTCTCATGACTTCTAACTACTTTGGTAAAAGCTTTTTTAAGCAAACTTTTTGTCCTCGGTAAAGCAGAGAGGATTAAATGCAAGTGCCCTGCTGATGGGAAGTTGGGCCTCTGGGCAGGGGCTGAGGGGCTTCTCAGCTGGACTGCTGGCCATCTTCCTGTGGTCTAGAGAGAAAAGGAGTCCTGAACCTTGAAGGGACAAGGAAGTTCCAAGTGTAAGCCTTGGTGTTCTGGATACTTGCAATTGAACTTGTTTCTTTCTCTTTTATTTTATTACTATTTTTTTAAAAAATAGGCTTCATGCCCAGTGCAGAGCCCAATGCGGGGCTTGAACTCACGACCCTGAGATCAAGACTTGAAACTGAGATCTAGAGTCGGACGCGTAACCGACTGAGCCACCCAAGAGCCCCTCTTTTTCTTTTAAATACTAATCCAAACGAAAGCCTTAAAGCCTGCCTTTTGTTGTTAATAATACAAATTTCGGGAAATAGGGGAGAAATATTTTAATTGAAAGTATCAGAAAAAGTTTTTATGTTTATGTGTTTTTTGAAGGTAAATATGTAAATAATCATACAAATTTTGTTTTCTAGTCTGCTGGGGGTAGATGGAATAGTGGTTGGAAATGCTATAAGTAGTAAAAATATCTAGCAAAACAAATCTTGTGTTGTCAAATGATCTTCCTTCCTTCACTCTTATTTAGGAACTTGTGAAGCTGCACTTCACGGGGCAGACTCCCAAATTCTCAGCCACTCTTGCCAGCTGTTTTCAGTACCCGTGGTTTGCCCTACAAGCAATTTGCTCAAAGTAGGGTTGCCAGATTTAGCAAATAGAAATATAGGCTGCCCAGTTTGATTCAAGTTTTAGATGAATAACAACTAACTTGTTTAGTATAAGGAAGTTCCGGGCAGTATTGGAGACATCCTTATACTAAAAATGTATTTGCTGTTTATTTGACGTTTGAATTGAACTGGATGTTCTCCATTTTACCTGGTAACTCTGTTCCAAACCAAGTACATTAGAAACTCCATTTAACAAGTCAGTAGCCTTTGAGTCCTATTAATTGAAGCCATGATACACTGCCTTCTCTTGACTAGAGGTCTCTTCTCTAGCTGTCCTTCCGGTTTCCATTGAACTTGCCTATGGCATCAGTGGCTTAACACCAGACCTCCTTATACCATTTGTAACTGGTAACTGTGATTACATTATTTCAGTAGTACATACACCAATCATAGGCAAGTGTGAAAAGCGAGTTGTTTCTAAGCAAACAAAAGGGAATGTATTGCAATGACTACTGAAATTTCAAGGGCCCATTTAAATGCTGCAGATTACAAAAAAAATAATAAAATTTAAAAAATAAATGCTGCAAATTTAAGGAGCGGCTGCTGAGTATGGGTGAAACAGCGTAGCACCTGTCGAGCCATACTGGAGTCTGAGGCAATAGGAAAGATCAGTAATACCAGTGCTGTCTTTATTTAAAATGCTCATCTTTTGGTTATCGTGGGTTTTCCGGATTCACTTAGACGTTTTGAAAAACAGGTTTGTTGAGATTTTATTCACGTGCCGTAGGATTCATCCATTTCAAACGTGCAGTTCCATAATTTTTAGTATATTCACAGATACAACTGTTACCATAATCCACTTTGATATATTTTTATCACCAGAAAAATAGCCCCCCTGCCCTTTAGATATCACCCCCCGGCCCCCAGTTCATCCAGCACCAAGCAACTACTAATGTACTTCCTATCTTTGTAGATTTCCGTCTTCTGGGCGTTGTATATGAATGGAGTCGTACAATACGTTACGTTTTTTGATTGGCTTCTTTTGGTTAGCGTCATGTTATCAGTGGTCATCCATGTTGTGGCATGAATCAGCACTTTGTTCCTTTTTGTGGCTGAATGATGTCCCCTCATATAAGTACAGTACATTTTCTTTCTTCATTCACCCACTGGTGACCATTGTTTCCAGTTTTGGCTCCTGTGAATGGTGCCGCTTACATGCACGAGTGAGTTTTTGTTCACTCCTCTGTTTTCGAATCTTCTGGGTATATTTCTAGGGGTCGACGTGCAGGTTGTGTGGTAGTCCTATGTTCAATGTATTCAAGAAGTGCCAAACTTTTTTTTTTTTAACTTTTTATGTCTCTGTTTTGAGAGAGAAAGAGAGACAGTGTGTGTGGGGGGAGGGGCAGAGAGAGAGAGAGGGAGACACAGAATCGGAAGCGGGCTCCAGACTCTGAGCTGTCAGCACAGAGCCCGATGTGGGGCTCAAACCCACGAACCGTGAGATCATGACCTGAGCTGAAGTCGGACGCTTAACTGAGCCCCCCAGGCGCCGTGGAACTGCCAAACTCTTATTTCCCAGTAGCTGCGCCATTTTCTCTTCCCACCGGTAATGCACAAGGCCTCCAATGTCTCCATACACCTGCCAACATTTGTTACTACTGGTTTTGTTTGGTTTTTCATAGTAGCCTTCCTGATGGGTGTGAAGTCGTATCTCAGTGTGGATTTGATCTGCATTTTGCTGATGATGAGTGATGTCAAGCATCTTTTCATGTGTTCTTGGTCATTTGTATGCCTCCTTTGGAGCGAGGAACCATTCAGGTTCTTTGTGCATTTTTTTAATTGGGTTTTTTGTTGTTAAGTCAGAGTTCTGGATATTCCTCATCAGATTTATGAGTTGTAAATCTTTTCTCCCATTCTGGAGGTTGTCTTTTTACCTTTCAGTTTCTTTTCCTTTTCTCATTTTGAAAACATTTATTCGTTTATTTGATTTATGGAACGGGACAGAGCGCAGTACTCAGGCATCTCATGGAGGGGGGGAGTGCAGGGGGCTAACCAGCAGCTGCGCCCCCTCCTTCTTCCCTCCAGGCCCAGGAACTTTGTCCATACCTGCACTTTGGAGAGGCTCCAGGATGCGTCTTTGACCCACTCCATCTCCGGGTTTTCTCTTTTCTCTAGGCAGCAAGCCTGAAGCTTCAAAACTTTTTATTGATTGAGTTTGTTGAAAGATTATTTTTTTTAAGCAATTTCTACACCCAGTGTGGGGCTCGAACTCACAATCTTGAGATCAAGAATCACATGCTCCACTGACCGAGCCAGCCCCTTTATTTATTTTTTTAAAAATTTTTAATTGAAGTATAGTTGACATACGATATTATGTTAGTTTCAGGTGTATAATTTAGCGATTTGACAATTATCTACATTAACACATGCTCCCCACCATAGGGGTAGTTACCATCTATCACCTTACGAAGTTATTACAATGTTACTGATGACATTCTCTATGCTGTACTTTTTCTTCCCATGACTTATTTATTTTATAACTGGAAGTTTGTGCCTCTTAATCCCCTTCACCTGTTTGACCCATCCCCCCACCCCTCCCCTCTGGCAACCCCCCAGTTCTCTATATTTATAAGTCTGTTTCTATTTTGTTTTGTTTGTTTGTTTTGTTTGTTTTAGATTTTGCATGTAAGTGGAATTATATAGTATTTGTCTTTCTCTGACTTATTTAACTTAGCATCATATGCTCTAGGCCCATCCCTGCTGTTGTGAATAGCAAGATTTCATTTTTTATGGTTGAGTAATATTCCATTGTATATTTATATGCCACATCTTCTTTATCCATTCGTCTGTTGAAGGACGCTTAAGTTGCTTCCACGTCTTGGCTCTTGTAAAAAAGGCAGCGATAATCCAAGGAGTGCATATATCAGTTTGAATTAGTGTTTTTGTTTTCTTTGGGGAAATACCCAGAAGTAAATTAAATGGATCACATGGTATTTCTATTTTCAATTTTTTGAGGAACCTTCATACTGTTTTCTACAGTGGCTGCACCAGTTTGCATTCCCACCAACATTGCGCGAGGGTTCCCTCTTCTCCACATCCTCGTCAACACTTGTTATTCTTGTCCTTTTTATTTTAGCCGTTCTAACTACTGGTGTCAAGTGATGTCTCATTATGGCTTTTGTCCTATCTTGGTTTTTTTTTCAGAGAGAGGGCGATTGGAGGAGAGGGGCGGGGGGCAGGGTTGGGGGGGGAGAGAGAGAGAGAGAGAGACAGAGGATTTTTTTAATGTTTTTATTTATTTTTGATACATATAGAGAGAGAGAGAGACAGAGCATAAGTGGGAGAGGGGCAGAGAGAGAGGAAGACACAGAATTTGAAGCAGGCTCCAGGCTCCAAGCTGTCAGCACAGAGC
Source organism: Herpailurus yagouaroundi (assembly GCF_014898765.1). Classification (NCBI taxonomy): domain Eukaryota; kingdom Metazoa; phylum Chordata; class Mammalia; order Carnivora; family Felidae; genus Herpailurus; species Herpailurus yagouaroundi. Next base: position 1,659,603 of record NW_024420442.1, on the reverse strand, counting down.
CTGACGCAGGGCTCGAACTCACAGACTGAGAGATCACGACCTGAGCCGAAGTCGGACACTCAACCGACTGAGCCACCCAGGCGCCCCGAGACAGAGGATCTTAAGCAGGCTCCACACTGACACGGGACTTGATCCCACAACCCTGGGATCATGACCTGAGTGGAAACCAAGACTCAGATGTTCAGTTGAGGTACCTAGGTGCCCCTCACTGTGGTTTTGATTTGCATTTCCCTGATAGTGATGTCGAGCATCTTTTCATGTGTCTGTTGGCCAGCTGGATGTCTTTGGAAAAATGTCTCTTCAGGTCATTTGCTCATTTTCAATTAGATTGCTTGTCTGTTTTGGTGTTGAGTTGTTAGAGTTTTAAAAATATATTTTGGATATGAATCCCTTATTGGATATATCATTTGCAAATATCTGCTCCCATTCACTAGGTTGCCTTTTCATTTCATTGATGGCTTCCTTTGCTGGACAAAAGCTTTTTAGTTTGATGTAGTCCCAGTTATTTTTGCTTTTGCTTCCCTCATCTGAGGAGATAGATCCATAAAAATATTGCTAAGACAGATGTCCAAGAGTTTACTACCTATATTTTCTTTTAAGAGTTTTATGGTTGCAGGTCTCACATTTAGATCCTTAGCCCATTTTGAGTTTATTTTTGTATGTGGTATAAGAAAGTGGTCCAGTTTCATTCTGTTGCATGTAGCTGTCCAGTTTTTCCAACACCATTTGTTAGAGACCATCTGTTTCCCGTTGTATATGCCTTGCCTTCTTTCTCATTGATTAATTGATCATAGAAGCATGGATTTATTCCTGGGCTCTGTCTTCTGTTTCACTGATATATGTTTTTTTGTTTGTTTGTTTGTTTGTTTGGCCAGTACCATGTTGTTTTGCTTACTGTAGCTTTGTAATGTAGTTTGAAATTTAGGGTTGTGATACTTCCAGCTTTGTTCTTCTTTTTCAAAATTGTTTTGGCTATTTAGGATCTTTTGTGGTTCCGTATGAATTTTAGGTTTATTTCTTCTAGTTCTGGAGAAAATACAATTGGTATTTTGATAGATTTTTGCATTGAATCTGTAGATTGTTTTGTGTAGTATGGACATTTAAAAATATTAATTCTTCTAATCCATGACCAAGTTATATCTTTCCATTTATTTGTGTCGCCTCTAGTTTCTTTCATTGTTGTCTTAGAGTTTTCAGAGTACAGGTCTTTCACCTCCAGGGTTAAATTTATTCCTAGGTATTTGATTTGATTTGATTTGATTTTTTGAGAGAGAGAGAGAGAGAGAGAGAGAGAGAGAGAGAGCGCAAGTTGGGGAGAGGGGCAGAGGGAGAGAGAGGGAGAATCCCAAGCAGGCTTTATGTTTAGTGCAGAGCCTGACACAGGGCTTGATCCCACGACCCTCGGATCATGACCTGAGCCAAAATCAAGAGTTGGACCGTCAATCAAGTGAGCCACCCAGGTGCCCCTGTTTAGGTCATTTTTAAAGTGCGTTTTATTGTATGTAGTTGTAGCTTTAGTATGTCTATGGGAAGAGATGAGCTCATGAACCTCCTACTCCATGTTCCTCACAATCAAAAATTTTTTATCTTGATGAAGCTCAGTTATCTTCATTTTCTTCTGCTTTGATGTCATATTTAAGAATCCTTTACCAAATCTGAGAGCATAGCAATTTACCTCTATGTTTTCTTCTATGAATTTTTTCCTGTTAGCGCTAACATGAAGAGGTTGACCCACTTTAATTTTTTTTTAATGTTCATTTACTTTTGAGAGAGAGAGCGTGAGAGAGAGCACATGCGAGCAGAGGAAGGGCAGAGAGAGAGGGAGACCGAGGATCTGAAGCAGGCTCTTCACTGACAGCAGCGAGCCTAACATAGGGCTCGAACCCACAAACCATGAGATCATGACCTGAGGTCAGATGCTCAACCGACTGAGCCACTCAGACACCCCATTTTAGTTAATTTTTGTATATGGTTTGAAATGAAAGGTCCAACTTCATTATTTGGCATATGCTATCCAGTTGTGCCCAGTGTTGTTTGTTGGAGATACTGTCCTTAATTTTACCATCAGCTAGAGAGTTTCTACAAAAAAGTTAGTGAGGGGCGCCTGGGTGGCGCAGTCGGTTAAGCGTCCGACTTCAGCCAGGTCACGATCTCGCGGTCCGTGAGTTCGAGCCCCGCGTCAGGCTCTGGGCTGATGGCTCAGAGCCTGGAGCCTGTTTCCGATTCTGTGTCTCCCTCTCTCTCTGCCCCTCCCCCGTTCATGCTCTGTCTCTCTCTGTCCCAGAAATAAATAAACGTTGAAAAAAAAAATTTAAAAAAAAAAAAGTTAGTGAGATTCTGATAGGGATTATGTTGAATCTTCAGATCGGTTTGGGGAGCATTGGCATCTTAACAATATTAGGTTAATCCATGAACATGGGATGTTTTCCCATTTATTTAGATATTATTAATTTTTTTTAACAACGTTTTGTTCTGAGAGTATCTATTTTGTACTTTCTGTGAAATTTATTCCAAAGTATTTTATTCTTTCTCATGCTGTGATTATTGAAATTGTTTTCTTAATTCCATTTTCATTTTGTTTATTGCAAACGTATAGAAATGCAATTGATTTGGGTATACTGACGTATCTTATAACCTGGCTGAACTCATTTATTAATTCTAGTAGTCTTTTACTTCATTCCTTAGGATTTTCTTTATGCAAGTTCAAGTCATCTGCCAATAGAGGTAGTTTTGTTACCTCCTTTCCAATCCAGATGCCAGTCATTTCTTCTCCTTGATTGATTCCTTGGCTACTGCTTCTAGCACGTTGTTGAATAGAAGTGGTAAGAGCAGATATCCTTGTCTTGCTCCTGAGATTAGAGGGTAGCATCCAGTCTTTCATTATTAAGTATAATGGTAGTTGTGGGTTACGTTTGTAAACTAGCTTTCAATGAGTATTTATTTGAATATTGAGTTTTGGGGACCCTCTTAAAATTTAGAGCCTGAGGTGTAACTCCATTCACCTCAGTCCTGCACCTGCCATTTTATTTATTTATTTATTTATTTATTTATTTATTTATTTATTTTTGAGTAAAAAATTGTTTTCTAAGTTTCTGTGTTTATTTTGAGAGAGACAGAGAGAGAGAGTAGAAGTAGGGGAGGGGCAGAGAGAGAGAGAGGGATAGAGGATCCAAAGCGGGTTCTGTGCTGACAGCAGAGAGCCCGATGTGGGGCTCAAACTCACGAACCACGAGATCATGACCTGAGCTGAAGTCGGACGCTTAAGTGACTGAGCCACCCAGGCGCCCCTGCACCTGCTATTTTAATTTTTTTTTAACGTTTATTTATTTTTGAGAGGGAGAGCAAGCAGGGGATGGGGCAGAGAGAGACACACACACAGAATCTGGAGCCGGCTCCAGGCTGTGAGCTGTCAGCACAGAGCCCGACGCGGGGCTTAAACTCATGAACTATGAGATCACGACCTGAGCCAAAGTCAGACGCTTAACTGACTGAGCCACCCAGGCGTCCCTGCACCTGCCGTTTTAAGATTGGGGGTGATGGTGCCTGCTGGCTCAGTCAGTAGAGCATGTCATGAGTTCGAGCCCCATGTGTGGTGTAGAGTGTACTTACAAAAAAATTTTTTTTTAATTTGGGGGAAATTGTAAAAACTTAAGGATTCTGGATTCATATTGCTGTGCAAGGTGCTTTATATTCTCTTCCTGTTTTATTTTTTATTTTTTTTTCAACGTTTATTTATTTTTGGGACAGAGAGAGACAGAGCATGAACGGGGGAGGGGCAGAGAGAGAGGGAGACACAGAATCAGAAACAGGCTCCAGGCTCTGAGCCATCAGCCCAGAGCCTGACGCGGGGCTTGAACTCACAGACCGTGAGATCTTGACCTGGCTGAAGTCGGACGCTTAACCGACTGCGCCACCCAGGCGCCCCATATTCTCTTCCTGTTTTAAAGAAAACAAAACAATTCTATAAATCACCATTCATACATTTTATTGTAATGGTGAGCTTAATTTATGAAAGAAAACGTCAAGATTCAATCAGTAGGCCTGTGCACAAAGAAAAAGCTTTGGCTGTAGATCAAATGGTAAGGCAAATCACAAATGATTCCTACTTTAAATTTTTGACTCATCAATGAACGATGGACCCAATTAAACCCCATAATACAATTTCCACCGTGGATATATAAGATTGTACAAATGATAGAGCTGCCTGCCCTTCTCTTCCTGCCTTCTTTCGTGTTGTTAAATTTGATAAACGTACCTGTTATGGACCCAGGAGAACTATTCTCTATCCAGACCTGACTCCTGCACTCCCTCGGGTCCCTTGCACAGTAAACGTTGAGTGGCCCAATTAATAAAGTGGAGACGTGTATGTTGCAAAGCTCTTAATCGGAAACATTGGCTTTCTATTGAGCTCGAATTAGTGAATTGTCACTTACCAATTATTACCATAGTTGAAGGTTACTTACTAAAAAGAGGTACAACACTAGTGAATGGACTACACTAATTGTGATCAGGCCAGGTTTTTTTTGTTGTTTTTCATTTAATTGACTCGTTTTGATTATGAATGAATGGGATATTAAATAGTATTGTATCTTACAGGCTCCTGGGTGGCTCAGTGGGTTGACATCCTACTTCGGCTCAGGTCACAATCTCATGGTTCATGAGTCTGAGCCCCGCGCCGGGCTCTGTGCTGACAGCTCAGAGCCTGGAGCCTGCTTCAGATTCTGTGTCTCCCTCTCTCTCTGCCCCTCCCTCTCTCAAAAATAAATAAACATTAAAAAAAATTTTTTTTAAATAGTATTGTATATTTTTAAAAGGAAATTCTTTGTATTTTTAATTTAATGTTGAACAATAGGGTAAACCTTTAGGAAGGCAGATTACTATCAAATACTCCATTTGTTTTCTGAGATTGTGGTCTATAAATTAGAGTGGATCTTAGTTAAAGAGGGTTCTTAATTCAATATTAATAGCTAATCATGTGGGTAGAACTCAATATATTCTTGGTCAGAATAATAAGTATTATATATAATATCTTATATATAACATATAAATGTATATTATTTATATATATAGTTATATATATGTGTGCGTGTATATATATATATATACACACACACATAATATACATAGACTAATCTCATCTGTGTGAATTTTTCAAAATTTTCCCATAAAAATTTTATTCAAAATATAGTCAGGATTCTCCTCATATTCACCTAAGTTATTTTGAGGAATGATTAATACTTTTTCTTTTTAAAGAAACACCATATGGAATTTATCACTGTGAAAGAAATACTTTTATTTCTTTTTGCTACTGTTTAGATGCTGCTCAGCATTTAAAGCATGGACTTTAGATTTCAGCTATAGATTGATTTGAAAACCAGAATCCATCAGCTTACGGATCTCTTGTGCAAAGACAATTAAATGATTCAATCTTTACTTTTATAATACCAGAAGAATATAATGTAATAAAATCCCTGTGTTGCATCTCGATTTTTCAGCAGTCACTTGGAACTTGATTATTCTATTATCTTGGACATACAAGCATTTTTGTTTTAAGATCGCTTGTGAATCTCATTTTGCTTGGATAAACAGCTTTCTGGTAAGATGATTACTGTAATATAAAACCACTTAAGAATTTTACCCTTTGGAACATTGAAGACAAATTGAATTATGGCCTGCTAACGTGCAATTGGGGAAAAAAACCAACCACCTTCACCTGCTTGTTTAAACTCACCCCCAATTGGAAGCTTTAATAGACGAGTCCCGCTTAGTTTCCTTCTCCAGTAAAATGCACAGTAATTTTTTTTCTCTTTCCTGAATTTTGGTATAGACTTCGTTTTTGAATTTCTCATAAGCCTTCTTTCTCTCTCATTGTCTTTCCCTTGTTTGCGGTTCTTAGAGGGAGATATAGGACTTCCCATGGTAAATAGGCCCTGAGAGATGTCTCACTATCTTTTGAAGGTGACAGTGTGGAAAAGAGCCGTAGGTTGTGCAATGAATGCGCCCTTAAAACGGCTGGGGCTTTTCTCCCAGTTTTACCCACGCATACAAACCCACGCGACTGAGCTCAAACCTCTTTGCTTTTGCTAACTCTTCCTGTCGTGGTTCTTTTTCGGTGAAAGGCCTCTTCAGAAACTTGCCTCCTGGTTGACACAGCTTTATTATTGGTTTTGGGGAATACTTTACATGTTACGAACACTAACCTTCTGCCGGTTCCGTGTTGCAGGTTTCCTCCTCATCCCCCCACCTGCTGCTGTCGCTTGTCTGTATGTTCGGGGCACAGTCGTACCCTAGAGAGTCATAACCTTTCTTTCTTTTTACTAACAAATTGACAAACTACTTTCTTTTTTTTTTTTTTAACATTTATTTATTTTTGAGAGAGCGAGACCGAGCACCAGTGGGGGAGGGGCAGAGAGACGGGGGCGCACAGAATCCGGAGCAGGCTCCAGGCTCCGAGCTGTCAGCACAGAGCCCGACACGGGGCTCAGACTCACAGACCACGAGATCATGACCTGAGCCAAAGTCCTACGCTTAACCAACTGAGCCACCCAGGCGCCCCACCATTTTCATATTCTTTACGGCTTCTGCGTTTTGTGTTGGCCCTCAGAAAGATTTTATTTTTGCCTCTTTAAAAATATATATTCTTTTTTATCTTCTACTGTTACAGTTTTAGTGTTTCACGCTCAGTTATTTATTCCATCTGTGGGATGTATCTGTATGGTGTAGATGGGGTTTCAGTTTTTTCCCTAACTTAGCCAGTTTCCCCAGACCTCTTTATTGAGAGATTCACCATTTTTTGTTACCCAACCTGAGTACCACTTTCTCCACATAGCTAATAACCATAAGCACTTGGATCTGTTTGGGGACTTTATTCTATGGATCCCTCTGTCCCCATACTGGTACCACACGGTTATAGTTACCGTAATTTTACAGTACATTGTACTATCGACTACGAAAGGTTGCATCGTCCCTTATTTTTCTGTTTTAAAACATTTTGGGTGATTTTCTTTTTCCAGTGAACTGAGGATTCAACATACAAAATAGCCATCTTCTGCCACCAAAAAGAACTTAGGACCCTTTGCCAATGTGATTGGAATTGTGTTGAATTTCTATATGAATTTTGAGGGAACTTCGCATCTTTGTGATATTGAGTTTTTCTATTCGATATTTGTATATATTTATCCCTGTATCCATTTATTCATGTCCTTTATGGTTTTACGAACCAGTAAAATTTTATTGTTTGTATGTCTTCCGGGTTTCTTTTTTAAGCTCATTCCTAGGTAGTTTACAAATTTTGTTGGAAGAGAAGACATCTTTGTCTTTATGGGGCTGATTTTGCTGTAGTGGGCATTTTACTGTATTAATTTTCCAGTTGATTCTTCTAAGCTCTCTATAAAAACGATGTTATCTGTCAGTCATTAATTCTTAAAGTGTGATCCGTGGTCTCCCAGCAGGAACAGCCCTTGTGAACTTCTTTGAAAAGCAATTTCTTGGGGCACCCAGTTGGCTCCGTAAGTAGAGCATGCAACTCTTGATCTCAGGGTTGTAAGTTTGAGCCCCACATTGGGTGTAGAGATCACTTAAAATAAAATATTAAAAAAAAAAGAAAAAATTCTCTAGACCTATCCCACATCAACTGAATGAGAAACGCTGGATGCTGGGGGTGAGACCCAGCAATCTCGGTTTATCTCGCTTTCTAGAGGATTCTGCTACATACTCAAAGTTTGTGGACCACTGATGTAAATAATGATTTTTATTTTTTCTTGCCCATATTTTCTTTTTTTTTTGGTTTTTAATTTTTACATGTTTATTTTTGAGAGAGAGAGAGAGAGAGAGAGAGAGAGAGAGAGAAAGAGCCTGAGTGAACAGGGAAAGGGTAGAGAGAGACGGAGACACAGAATCCGAAGCAGGCTCCAGGCTCTGAGCTGTCAGCACAGAGCCCGACGCGGGGCTCGAACTCAAGAACCGCGAGATCATGACCTGAGCCAAAGTTGGATGCTTAACCGACTGAGCCACCCAGGCGCCCCTTGCCCATATTTTCTTTTCTCATTTCTTTTTTTTCTTGCAGGATGTTTGTGTAACAGTGCTTAATGAATTATGTAGAATGGACTTTGACTGAAGAGACTGAGACAGATTGCTAACTTCCAAAAGTAAGACTGTAGACAGGAATGGTGAGAAATGCACTATTCCCTGACCAGGTGAATGGGGGAAACGAAACCTTAGTGACAGGGAGATTGAGTGAGGGAGACTGAGTGTATAATTTAGGGTAAGGATTTTGGTGGGTAGCAGAGAGAGGTATGATTCAATATGAAACATGATAGTGTCACTCCGGTAGATAAGAGTTATAACACTGTAACATTGAAGGAGACGAAGACAGCTAAAGCTTGGCAGTTGACCTTTAAACAATCCATTAGAGAAAGTTTAGCCCTTGTTACAAGAGGGCAACCACTATTAGAAAAACCAGATAGAGGGGCGCCTGGGTGGTTCCATCAGTTGAGCATCTGACTTCAGCTCAGGTCATGATCTCACGGTTCATGGGATCGAGCCCCGTGTCCAGCTCTGTGCTGACAGCTCAGAGCCTGGAGCTACTTCAGTTTCTGTCTCCCCCTCTCTCTGCCCCTCTCCCGCACATGCTCTGTCTCTGTCTCTCAAAACTAGTAAATAAATGTTAAAAAAAAAAAAAGTTGGGGGGAAGAGTGGTACTGTTGTAAGAGGCAGTGGAACTGCACGCTGTAAACTGTAATGGTAATGACCACATAGTGGTCCGTGGGCAGATCGCCTCAGTGACTTTTGGAAGAAAACTGAAATTGTCAAGGACAGTGCATCCTGGCATGCGGCCAGGGGAAAGGGAGAAACTTCTGGGACATGAGGGATCGAGTCTTTTTGGTAGGAATTTAGGCCAACAACTAGCTGTTCTACCTCTCTGGACCCCCTCGTTACAGCACAAAAATGCTGATAAGGAGGAAAGCAGGCAAGTTGATCACTCGCATAAATGTTCTGAAATCCAGTACAGCTGCAACCTTTTTTTTTTTTCCAACGTTTATTTATTTTTGGGACAGAGAGAGACAGAGCATGAACGGGCGAGGGGCAGAGAGAGAGGGAGACACAGAATCGGAAACAGGCTCCAGGCTCTGAGCCATCAGCCCAGAGCCCGACGCGGGGCTCGAACTCACGGACCGCGAGATCGTGACCTGGCTGAAGTCGGACGCCCAACCGACTGCGCCACCCAGGCGCCCCTAGCTGCAACCTTTAAGACGGCACAACCTTTATTATTTTTAGTGTTGCAGATGTTCTTATGGGTGCATATGTGGGAGCATCCTACACAATCCGCTCCAGTTCTAGATTTACTCAAGGGGGGAAAAATCACCACCCAGCTCAACATCTAGGACTGACGTGTTTAGGGTAGGAGGGCGTCTTCAGTGCCATGGGTGGGAGGCGAGTGTGGTGTCTTTCCTCTGTGAAAGCTGAAAGATTTGATAGTCTAACACTCTGTGACATTTTTAAAACTTGTCCCAGAGAATACAATTCTATTTCTTAAATGCCACTCTTTGCAATTTCAAGGTGATTTTGAATTTGTACTGCTTAGGGGGCGCCTGGGTGGCGCAGTCGGTTAAGCGTCCGACTTCAGCCAGGTCACGATCTCGCGGTCTGTGGGTTCGAGCCCCGCGTCGGGCTCTGGGCTGATGGCTCGGAGCCTGGAGCCTGTTTCCGATTCTGTGTCTCCCTCTCTCTCTGCCCCTCCCCCGTTCATGCTCTGTCTCTCTCTGTCCCAAAAAGAAATAAATGTTGAATTTGTACTGCTTGATTGAGAGAAGTACCATTATGCAGTTTTTCTACACGGTGCCCTTTTTCAATTTTGTAGTGTATTACACTTTTCACTGATCTTTTCTGTCCGCTTTTCTTATCAGTGTGCTTAACAAAATTTTATTCGAAGGCAGATGATCCCAGACACTCTGGGTTTGTTTTCTGTAACATAAGGTTAATTCATCAGCAGTGTTTACCTTTCATGGTATAAGATTGGTTAGACATTTCTCAAATCTCATTATTTTTTTTATTTTTATTTTTTTAATTAAAAAAAATTTTGTGTAATGTTTATTCATCTTTGAGAGACAGAGAGAGACAGGGCATGAGTGGGGAAGGGGTAGAGAGAGGGCACAGAATCCGAAGCAGGCTCCAGGCTCCAAGCTGTCAGCACAGAGCCCGATGCGGGGCTCGAACTCACGAACCGTTAGATCATGACCTGAGCTGAAGCTGGATGCTCAACCGACAGAGCCACCCAGGTGCTCCTCAAATCTCATTATTTTTAAAGCTATTGGCTCTTGGGCAGAGTGGGAAAGAGTGAGACAGTGGATTTTAATTAAATGCTAAGGCCAAAACTGGAGATCTCTGTTTGAAATATCATCTAAACCTATGATAGGTTTGTGTGAAATATTAGACTTGTGAATCACTTAAATGCTTCAGAGTAAAATTGGTTGAACTGATGCAAGTTATTGCAACAATCCAAAACAGTCTTACCTGTTTCATTTCTGGTGCACTAAGTAGAACATTCGAAGGGCAAAACCACAATTATGTCTTTGTCAGGTGTGTGCTCTGCGTCATGATCAGTTTTCCTTGTATTCGTGAGAATGTCATGACTGTGGAGACGTGTGTCTTTTTCATTATAATGCATGTCTGCGTCTGTTGTTGTCCTGTCTTTTTCCTTAATCTTTGGAAGCATTCTGTCCATCTATATCTGCGGGCCTTTATATGTCATATCTTGTCTGCTCATCCACATGGTCCCCACTTTCATGTACTATGCTGTTTTGTTTCCTTTTATGAAAATATTTCAAACATACAGAAAAGAACAGAGACCAGTATAACGAGCCCTCATATGCCCACCACTTGGCTGTGATAGCTTAACATTTTGCCATCTTTTTTTTCAGATACCTATTAAAGTGTTAAATACAGGTGAAGCTTTTAGCCTCTCTCTCCTCGGGGAGGAGTTAAAATAGCGGAGGAACAGGGCTACCTTGTCCCTTGAACACAACTAGATAGTCTGTCCCTCCTCAATTGCATTTCTCCCCTTTTCGCTCCCGAGGTAACACTCTCCCAAATTGGGGGTTTATCATCCCCATGAATATTTTAATGCTTTTTCTGTATTCATATGTGTGTATGTGTATATCCATATATGAATCCACACACGTATTGTCTTACGTGCTTTTGAAATTTATAACATAATATTGTACTTCTTCAGTTTACATTTGTATAATGTCATGCTTTTCGGTTTTACCTGCCCTAGTATCCCCCATTATCAAAACAAAATAAAACAGGGGCTCCTCGGTGGTTCAGTTGATTAAGCATCCAACTCTTGATCTCAGCTCAGGTCTTGATCTCAGGGCTGTGAGGTCAAGCCCCACGTTGGCTCCACACTGGGCACGAAGCCTACTTAAAAATGAATGAATGAGTGAATAAATAAGTAAAACAGAACAAAACATCTACCTCCACCCTATATCGCCCCTCCAACTGCCACCTATTTTTTGTGCTCCTTATTAAAGTGCAAGTCTGCAAGAGTTTCATGTACTCGTTTCCTGTCTTTCATTCTCTCTTGAACCCATGCTAATCAGCCATTTTCTCCACCATTCCATGTAAACCACTGTTATCAAGGTGTCCAGTGACCTCCATGTTACCAAATCATGTTGTAATTTCTTAGTTCCTCACTTCACCTCTCAGCAGTATCTGACACACTTGATCACTTCTTTCTTTATATTACACTTGATTTAACCGTCTAGGTTACCACACCTTCCTTTCTCCTACCTCATGGCCACACCTCCTTATTTCTTTTGCTGGCTCCTCTTTATTTTTCTATTTCGAAACAAGTTGAACAGAAAAGTATAGAATGGCAAGTGAACATTCCTCCAAACTTCTATTCCCTCTCACCAATAATGGACATAAACAGACTTTGTACATGTGTGTGTGTGTGAATTTCATAGGGCAACCAATGCCTCATTTCAAGTTGTATGGTTTTAATTGCATTTTTTACGTGCACATTGTATTTATATGACTATAATATCTTACTGTTTTTATTGATTAATTGTGTGTGTACGTGTGTGTGTGTGTGTGTAAGCTAAAATCATTAGCCCTTTGTTGTCTCTCATGTGTGCGTGGTGAATGTGTCTTTCCTAGTTCATCAAATGCCATTTGGCCTTGTGATATTTTTTAAAGCACAGAGTTCTAATTTTTTTGTATAATTACACTTAACGGCTTTTTTTCTCTTATGGTTCCTCGACTCGGGGTCCTGCTTACCTTCTCTACTGCATGATTATAAGTAATTTCACTTGGATTCTCTTTGGTACTGTTTCAAAGTTTCATTTTATCCCTTTGATCTATCTGGCATTTATTTAGGATGCCCTAATGTGATGTGCAGTAGGATAAACTTATTTATTTTTCTAAATGGCTACCCGATTGTTCCCTGCTTATTTCATCCTTTCTTTCGCCTTGCTTGCTCGACGGCTGTCATTACCATCGAGTAATTCCTGGATGAATTTGAGTTCCTTGCGAGTTCTTGAAAGAATTTATTTTGTGTTGGGTTTTTTTTTAAGTTCGTTATTATTATTGTTTTTTAGTAATCTCTACACCCAATGTGGGACTCGAGCTCACGACCCCTTAGATCAAGGGTCTCATGCTCTTCTGACTGAGCCAACCAGGTGCCCCTGTTCATGTTTGTCATATTTTTCAAACCACTCCAGTGTGGTTCTCCCCACCTGTGTTCAAACTACTCTTGAAAAAAAAAGGTAATCACTGACTTTATAGCTGTCGGATCAGTTAGCTGGTAGCTCACTCATTCTGGGCAGAACTTGAAACAGTCGAATCCCCTCCAGCCACTATTCTTCGGAACCCGCCTCCTTCCTTAGCTTTAATCGCACATTTCTCTTAGTTTCCCTCCTACCTATTTTCTCTCTCTCTGCCAGCTTATCTTCCTTGGTTCCTTGCACAACAGTGTTTTGGGGATTATCCTTTCTCATGGTGAAGGCGCTTCTGAGGAATATTTCCCAATTTCATTACTCCAGCTCTTAACTGGCTGCATATCCTTGTATTTTCATTTCTAATTCCGATCTAAATCAAGGTTTAGATGCTTTCTGTCTTCAGTTGTCTGTTTGGTGCTATCTGGTGTGCCCTAGAGTACTTCGGTGTGTCTACACCAAACCATTGTTCTCCTTCCTTGCGGTATTTTTCCTTTTTTGCTATACCCTGCCTCGCTTGATATCATTACCATTTCCCCAGTTACTTAAATAGATTTTGTCTTTGCTGTCACCTTATCCCTTTAATATCTGTGAGTCCCGAGTCCTGGTTTTCCCTGGTGATCCCCATAGCTCTTCTCTGTGCTCTTAATTCATGCTTTGACTATGGGAGTGGTTTCTGAACTGGTCTAGTAGTTTCTGAACTAGTCTCTGGAAACTTGTAGTTTCTCTCTCTCTCTGATCTACCCCCACATTGCAAGTAGTGTTAACTTTTCTTTTAATGTTTATTTATTTCTTTTGAGAGAGAGAGCACAAATAGGGGGAGGGGAAAAGAGAGAGGGAGAGAGAGAATCCCAGGCAGGCTCCATACTCAGCACAGAGCCCAATGCAGGTCTCAATCTCACGATCGTGAGATCATGACCTGAGCCGAAATCAAGAGTGAGATGCTTGACTGACTGAACCGCCCAGGCACCCCAGCAGTGTTAATTTCCTAATATATATATTTGGTCATACAGATTCCTTGATTGAAAAGAGCTAGTTTTAGTTAAATCTTGCATAAATGGATCACTGTTTACGTTGTTTACTTCCTCTCCCTTCCTAAATTCACTAATGCGAGACTGAAGAAATGGAAAAATTCGAAAGGACAAAGAACAGGAGTGGAAACATTGACAATCGTGTAGTTTAAACTAATCTTTTACCTGGTCAGAGGAAGTTACAACTTCAGAATCTCTCCCGACACGAACTTTTGGGAGAAACCAACATATTCTTCCCATAGAACTCCTCATATTTCCAAACTCAGAGGCATCTGGTCTGCAGAAGGCAGGAATAAATCTTGAGATTGAAAATGTGGGCTGTTCTTTGAAAGTCTTTATAGTAAGTGGGTGGAGTTCCATGTCCCAACGACATCCACTACTCTGTGCCTTGGGAAACCAGAGGTTTATTATCTGGAGGCTTGGGATGGGAAAGCCCCAGACTCTGAGATATAGTGCAGCCGGTGGATTCATTGAAACCGTGGGATCCAGTGAAAGTTCTAATACCTCATTCTGGGGACCTATATGTTCCACTCTAGATGTAGTTGATGAAAAGGGACATGAATTATTTATTTTCACATTGCCAGATTCCTAAGAACAATCTAGCTATGGCTGTTTACCTCTTGGCACATCTTCTAAAAAAACAGTTGTAGAGCCTAAAAAAAAACAATTAAAATTTCTCAACACCTCTGGGGCGCCTGGGTAGCTCAGGCAGTCCAGCGTCTGACTCTTGGTTTCCGCTCAGGCCATGCGTGATCCCAGGGTCGTGGGATTGAGCCCCACGTTGGACTCCGTGCAGGGCGTGAAACCTGCTTGAAATCCCCCCTGTCTCTCTCCCTCTGCTCCTCTTCCCCTGCTTGCATGGTCTCTTTCTAAACTAAAATGTAAAAAAGTTTCTCAACACCTCAAAATTCTCTCACTGCTTCAACATTTTTGGAAAAGGTAAGTCAAAGGTCAGTTGATTTTGAGATGCTTAAAACTTTTTTTCATTGAGGCTACTCAGTTTCTTGTAATAACAGAAAATATGATTGTGTAAATAAATATAAATGCTATATTGCCATTTGATTTTTTTTTTTTTTTTTTTTTTTTTTTTTTAATTATTAAGACCCAAAAAATAGAAGGCAGGAAACAATGAAGAGAACCTTTTTCTCTAGCTTAATTATTTTAGGTCTTTACATAGCTTCATTACAAACAATTATATAAACAAACTAAATTGCATAGTCTACATCTTTATCTCCCCAGTGCAGTAAATTGATTTTATCAACAAGAAACCTTTAACTAAAATATACATTCCTGCTTCCCAATATATTTGAAATCAATAGAGCACGTGAAATATACTCTACATCTCCCATGCAAAGCATTCACATTTACTGGAAACAGTATATTAGACTTAGTTTGCTGTAACCCCACCTGCTCTTTTTCCATTAAAAAACCACCACCGAAATAAAAATTCAGTCCAGATCAAGAAAACAACCCCCCTGTTACCTATTCTGTATTTTGAAGCTTTCAAAATCTTATTATACCTTTCTAGCTTTAATTCTGACCAACCACTTCTAAAATTGTGGGCCCTGCTTACGGGCTTTTGAGACTTTGTGTGCTCCTGGTAACGTGGGATGTAGGGCTGTGTATCTCCTTGGCAAATGTTGGCCTCCACTCTTCACCTCCAACTTCTTGGTCTCCCCCAACTTCATGCAGGATCTCAGGTCTCCTTAGGGTTAATCAAACTTCCTGTGTACCTGGTTGTTATTCTAATGATTTCACCAGAAATGTAGTCGATACTGTCTAATGAGCCCCTCTGGAATTTTGAAGATAATTTAACCATTGCAGGTTCAATTCCTTTAACGTTCTTCATTTTCTTAATTTTCATAAGCTAGAATATGGACGTCAGGAACATGGACGTACATTTTTGTCTTTCGGTCACAAAATGTGTCACGTATTACATAGAATAATTTGAAAATTTTAGTATTGATTTTTATAGTAAATATTGACTTCTTTTCCTCCTGAACAGGTCATTATCCCAGTTTTAGAGATGATGGATCATCTTCATAGAGGGGAATCAGTTGCTGCGATACTCCGTAACCGGTATATTTATGGAAGCAATTTGCCTTATAAGTTATATAATGTCTCTTCTGCCTGTGTTTATACCTGAAGTTGGTACTTAATGAATATGTGTTGAATGCCTGGATTAATATACACTATTTGCTGCGTGAGTGAACAAAAGAATGAACAAAGGAATGAGAGATGGAATGAAGAACATGTCAGTGACCATGGGTTCTGAGCTGACAAAAAAATAGAGAGTAATATTGGAAATCATAATTAGTGTGAGTTGTGACCCCCTGACATTCAGTAAATGGAGCCATTGACTTGAAGTTTTTGTTTTAAGCATATCGGTGAATACATACGGGTATCCATTGCCTGACAATAGATGTCTCAACCAAGTAGTTTTTAAAATAGCACTGCCCTGTGATTGTACATTTCTGTTATTCAAAAATCCAGTTAAAGCTTTTTTCAGACTGTAATGAGAAATTCAGAACTTTCTCTGACAACTTGTGATTTTAAAGTCATGGTTTAAAGAAACGTAGCCTTTGCTTTGTAGGTGTGAAAGAGTATCCCTTGTTCCCAATAGTTGAATTGTATGGTTTGGGTGAATCGTTTGAAGTAATATGCTGGAGTTGTGTACATCATGGCTCAAACGCTTACTAGTCGTCTAGACTTGTGCAAATTTCTTAATTGCACAAGTACCTTAACTTTCTCATCTATGAATTGGGGATAATAATATTGGTTGTTTTAAGGAATACATAGGTGTCTGTGGGGTATGTAGAGAGAGAGAGAGAGAGCTTGGCAAAAAATGCATGGTATGTTGGTGCTATTATTGAAACGTAAATGTGGGATTTTAACTATTTGGAAATATAATATTGTGTTTCTGAATTCTGATATGCTTTAAAATAGGTGCATCTTAGAAGAACATGAAAAGACAGAAAAGTTCGAAGTAAGAAGGGGACGTATATAAAGTCAGTTATTCGACAGATACAGTACTAGGGATTTTACATGATAATCCTATTAGGGAAATAATATATGAAAGGTGCCTGTTGGTTGAAATGTGCACTGTCGTGTGGGCAAGGTGCCGTAAGGTAGACTTCTTCAGAGACACAGAAAGCAAGTAAGTCATAGCAGGAATAATGTGTGGCCATGTTGAGGGAAAAGAGAGAAGAAAAGAATAACCGGGGGAGGGGGTGAATTCCTAACAGTGCATTGAGTCTGTGGGGTCCAAGCACCGCTGAGTAGGAGGGTCTATAACACACATTTGGAAGAGGAAATAGTGGAAGGGCTGACTTCCAAAGGTCAAGTCCATAACGGAGGTAGTTATAGCATACTTGAATTTGTTTCCATTACTTTTTATGGAGCTATAATTAAATGCAGTAAAATATGCAAGCACGTAAATACACATCTCGATCGTTTTTTACGCATGCACACATCCAGGTTACCACAGCTCAGAGCAAGATATAAAACAATTCCACCCCGCCAGAGAATTACCTTGTTCCCCTTTCTAGTCTTTCTGTCGCCTCCACTCCTTCTGAAGAGAATGATTATGCTGACTAATGTGGTAGTGTTGCTTGTTCTTGAACTTCATGTAAATGGAGTCAGACACACTGTTGAATTCTTTAGTGTATGGCTTCTTTAGTTTTTTTGAAATTTTGAAATAATGTTTTTGAAATTTATCGTGATCCCTGCAGGTATCAGTAGTTATTTCTATTTTACTGCTGTGTGGCATTCCTTTTTTTTTTTTTTTTTAACTATACCACAATTTGTTTATCCATTTTCTTTTCTTTCTTTCTTTCTTTCTTTTTAAAGACGGTCTTTATTTTTTAATTTTTTTATTACATTTATTTATTTTTGAGAGACATAGTGAGACAAAGTGAGAGTGGGGAAGCAGCAGAGAGGGAGGGAGACCCAGAATCTGAAGCAGGCTCCAGGCTCTGAGCTGTCAGCACAGAGTCCGACGCGGGGCTCGAACTCACGGACCACGAGATCATGACCTGAGCCGAAGTCAGACGCTTAACCGACTGAGCCACCCAGGCGCCCCATTGTTTTTTATTTACTTTTAACTAGGCTCCACACCTAACATGGGGCTTGAACTCACGATCCTGAGATCAAGAGTCGCATGCTCTACTGACTGAGCCAGCCAGGCAAGCCTAGGTACCCTTTTTAATTTTAGCCACTCTTGAGTATGTAGTGGCTTCTCATTATGGATTTCACTTTGCATTTTCCTCATGTGTAATGATGCGAGTATATTTTCATATGTGTATTAGCTATTTGTCTATCTTTTAGAAGTATCTGTTCGAATCCTTTGCCCATTTTAAAATTTGGCTTGTTGTTTTCTTTTTGCATTTGAGGAGTTTTTAAGTTTATTCTGAATATTTAGATATATTGCATCATAAATATTTTCTTCCAGTCTGTGGCTTGCCATCCCATTTTTGTGGCTTTTGATAAGCAGAATTTTTTTTTTATTTCGATGAAGTTCAATTGATCCTTTTTTTCTTTTATACTCATGCTTTTTGCATCTTAGCCAGGAAACCCTTGCCCTCCCAAATTTGAGGCTTTCTTCCTGAAATGTTATGGTTTTAGCCCTCACATTATAAGTTCATTCTTGACCAGAAACCAAAGAATCTGAATAGTTAATAAGAACACTTTATAAAAGAAACGTCTCTGTAGTTTTTTTTTTATTAAAAAAAATTTTTTTTAACGTTTATTTATTTTTGAGAGACAGAGAGACAGAGCACAAGCAAGGGAGGGGCAGAGAGAGAGGGAGACACAGAATCCGAAGCAGGCTCCGGGCTCTGAGCCATCAGCACAGAGCCCGACGCGGGTCTCAAACCCACAAACCTTGAGATCATGACCTGAGCCGAAGTCAACCGCTTAACCGACTGAGCCACCCAGACGCCCTGAGTCTTTTTGTAGTTTTAATTCTAAGTTAATACCTTTGTACATGACGAGGTAACTGAATTGGAACCTGAGCCATACTTGACAAGGCATAAGGAACTAGTTGTGTGACCGCCTAGTTTATAACACAGCGACTTTTGATTTCCTGCTGTTCTAATCTTTCTTATTATAAATAAGACTTCTTTGAAAGAAACCGATAATTCTGATACTTAATAAAATGATTCAGAGCATAGAAAATGATGGAAAACTGCCCCATTCATTTTATGATGCTGCAGAATTCAGGTATCAAAATCTGAGAAAAAGGTTGCTTGTTCGTGTACACAAATTATAGATCAATTATGGATTCGAAATAAAATATAACCCAAACACATTTAGGAATGTATGCAAAAAATTAACCCTCTGTGACTGAGAATGTTTCATCCCAGAGTGTTAATTGTTTAATACTGTGAAAGTCATATGATGCATCCTGTTGATAGATCTCCTTAAAAGAAGAAATGGTGAAGGTTTTTGAAAAAATTCAGCACCCGTTTTAAGAATAAAAATGTGGGGCGCCTGGGTGGCGCAGTCGGTTAAGCGTCCGACTTCAGCCAGGTCGCGATCTCGCGGTCCGTGAGTTCGAGCCCCGCGTCGGGCTCTGGGCTGATGGCTCAGAGCCTGGAGCCTGTTTCCGATTCTGTGTCTCCCTCTCTCTCTGCTCCTCCCCCGTTCGTGCTCTGTCTCTCTCTGTCCCAAAAATAAAATAAAACGTTGAAAAAAAGAAAAAAAAAATTTAAAAAAAAGAATAAAAATGTGAGGGACGCCTGGCTGGCTTAGTTGGTAGAGCATGCGACTCTTGGGGTTGTGAGTTTGGGTCCCATGTTGGGTATAGAGATTACAAAAAAAAAATTTATTTTTTTTATTTTTTTAAAAAGTTTATTTATTTTGAGAGAGAGAGAGTGGGAGAGAATGAGCAGGGGAGGAGCAGAGAGAGGGGGAGACACAGAATCCAAAGCAGGCTCCAGGCTCTTGAGCTGTTAGCACAGAGCCCGACGTGGGGCTCAAACTCACAAACTGTGAGATCGTGACCTGACTCGAAACTACGGATGCTTAACCCACTGAGCCACCCAGGTGCCTCTTAAAAAATACATTTAGGGGCGCCTGGGTGGCGCAGTCGGTTAAGCGTCCGACTTCAGCCAGGTCACGATCT
>NW_024420442.1:1627076-1639632 GCF_014898765.1 Herpailurus yagouaroundi | reverse complement strand
CCTGGCTGAAGTCGGACGCTTAACCGACTGCGCCAGGTCACGATCTCGCGGTCCGGGAGTTCGAGCCCCGTGTCGGGCTCTGGGCTGATGGCTCAGAGCCTGGAGCCTGTTTCCGATTCTGTGTCTCCCTCTCTCTCTGCCCCTCCCCTGTTCATGCTCTGTCTCTCTCTGTGCCAAAAAAATAAATAAACGTTGAAAACAAAAAAAATACATTTAAAAAAATGTGATGGAAGCTTGCTCTCTTAACAAGAAAAATAATTCTCTCTCTAAAACCAACAACACAGCATCATACTTAATGTCAAATGTGGGAGTAGTTCCATAGGCAGAAACAAAACAAAGATACCTACAACCATCATTACTTAATATATATTTATAAGTTCTGGCCAATGTCAGTAAAGTAGCATAGGTAACAGAAAGGAAGAGCCAAGAAAAAAAAGTGATCAAGTTTTAGAAGATAGGCTTATGTACCTACGAAAGGTAAGACTTAAAAACAACTTCTTAGTTGATAGAACTCTAATGAGTGCTAAAAAGTAGTGGGATATAAGGTAAAAATGAAGAACGAGTACCTTTTGGGGGCGCCTCGGTGGCTCAGTCGGTTAAGCATCCGACTTCGGCTCAGGTTGTGATCTCACGGTCCGTGAGTTCGAGCCCCGCGTCGGGCTCTGTGCTGACACCTCAGAGCCTGGAGCCTGTTTCAGATTCTGTGTCTCCCTCTCTCTCTGCTCCTCCCCCACTCATGCTCTGTCTCTCTCTTCTCAAAAATAGATAAACGTTAAAAAAAATTAAAAATAAATTAAGAAACAGTACCTTTTGGGGCGCCTGGGTGGCTCAGTCAGTTAAACATCTGACTCGATCTCAGCTTAGGTCCTACTTAATCTCAGGGTCACGAATTCAAACTCCACAGTTGGGCATGAAGCCTACTTAAAACAAAACAAAACAAAACAAAACAAAAACCTGAACTCTTCCCAAATTATTATACAAATTTAACAGGAATTTAAAGTAATTATTCAAATAAGATAATGAATGTATTAAAGAAATGTATCCCCATTGCTTAACACAATGTCTGGCATATAGTAATTGCTAATCAAAAAAAAAAATCTAACAATTTCTTCTGTGTGTAATTCAACAAACACGTGCTCTGTGATCACTAAGTACTAAACACTCTCTTGTGCTGAAATATGATGAAAAGTGATGAATCTTTTGTTCTCATTGAGCTTATATTTTGGTGAATGTAGGGGTAGGGTCGGATAGAAAAATATATATTGCAGAAAAGTGCTATGCAAAATTAACAAAGCATGTAGAAAGAAAAAGAATTAAGGGTGGGGGCGCCAATACAAAAGGACATTAACCTCTTAGGAGTCTTAGATGCTTTTAGTCTTGCAATCTACCGTTCATCGTACGTTTTACCCTATCTGAAGTTTCAGTCCCGAGACTCATGAGGTATTGGGAAAGATCGGCCACACGTGGCTTACTTCGCTGCGAACGGCATTTCTATCTGAGCGTCATCCTCCCAACACATTACGGTCATGTCTGAGAGGGCACACGGTGCTAAGAGTCACCCCTTTGGTGTTGTGTTGGTGGTAGTTTTTGATGGGGTTCCTAGCCCTAATAAGGATCTCTGCACCGATGTGCAAAGCTGACGGTGTTCTGGTTTTCTAAAAGTACTGTGATAAATCAACCATGGTGTAAAATAATTGTCTGGTACTTGCAATACAGGAAACAGAGTGCTGGACTCTACATAATAAGGTTGCCATCCCTTTAACAAGTATCATGTACCACTCACTGGGCCAGGTGTTAGCGCTAGAGCAGTGAACGCTAACACGTGGTTCCCTGCCGGTCAGGTGGCTATTGTAGTAGCCGGTATAAGACACGAGGAGCATCTGAAACAAAGGTGAGGTCAGGAGGGAACTCCGCCTTTGTAGACGGAGTTGTGAAATATTGAAGGGTAAATTTGACAGTATTTGCTGCTCAACTAGATTCTTCACATTCTAGTCAAAGTGATCTTTGCTAATTGCGCCTGGGTGGCTCAGTCGGTTAATTAGGCGTAATTTCAGTTCAGGTCATGATCTCGTGGTTCGCGAGATCGAGCCCCGCCTCGGGCTCCATGGCCATCAGCGCGGAGCCTGCTTGGGATTCTGTCTCTCCCTCTGTCTCTCTGCCCCATCCCGACTCGTGCGCGCGCACATGGGCGCATGCTCTCTCTCTCAAAATAAATGAATGAACTTTAAAAAAATGAAATAGGGGCCCTAGGTGGCTCAGTCGGTTAAGTGTCTGACTTCGGCTCAGGTCATGATCTCATGGTTCGTGGGTTCAAGCCCCACATTGGGCCCTGTGCTGACAGCTCAGAGCCTGGAGCCTGCTTCGGAGTCTGTGTCTCTCTCTCTGCCCCTCCCCTGCTCATGCTTTTAGTCTTGCAATCTCTCTCTCTCTCTCTCTCTCTGTCTCAAAAATAAACATTAAAAAAAAGTTTTTAATGACATAAAATTGCTAATCTGATAATGTCACCCAGATTGCCTTTTCCTGTCTCTTACTATTGAAATCTCACCTGTTCTTCAAGACCCCGGTCAAATTCCATGCCCTACCTAAAGCTTTCCTTGATTAATTTAAAAAATTTAAAAATTTAAAAAAAAAAAGTAATTTCAGCATGTCTTTGCTTATAGCATCATTAAGGGCGTCCTTTGAGCGAGTGACTAACTATATCTACTGTGTGTTTATATCATATATAATACAGAATATTGTGCATAATAGGCATGCATTAAATATTTGAGAACGTACAACGTTTGTCAACAGCTATTTGTTGCTGATGATTTTATTTGGTTAAATTGGGTACTTTTGCTTCCCACAGTCAAGCCCTACTTATAGTTAAGTAATTGAATATTAAGTGACAATCATTAAAATCGTAAAATAGGCTCATGAAATTCAGTACAGATTCTAGGAAAAAGCTCAGACTTTTTTTTTTTAACCGACATAATATATAGTTATTTCTTTAAAAAAAATTTTTTTTTTAACGTTTATTTATTTTTGAGACAGAGAGAGACAGAGCATGAACAGGGGAGAGGCAGAGAGAGAGGGAGACACAGAATCCGAAACAGGCTCCAGGCTCTGAGCTGTCAACCCAGAGCCCGACGCGGGGCTCGAACTCACGGACCGTGAGATCATGACCTGAGCCGAAGTCGGACGCTTAACCGACTGAGCCACCCAGGCACCCCTATAGTTATTTCTTAATAGTGTATGATGTCAAGGGAACACAGGGTTTGTTGATCCTTTACTATTTGTCAAGCACTGTCCTCCTGTGTAAAATTTAAGGACTGGAAGATACCATCGTTCCTTTTAGTTTTAAAAGTCTGGAATTATATCATTAAGCCTAAGCACATAGTAGGTGATAAATAAACAGCTGTTTGATTACATTCAAGGATGACCAGTCTTTGAAGATAAGCCCTTTTATTACTGTTTTCATAATTTGGCTTTATAAACTTTCAGAAATATATGTTTTTCTGTGCCTTTTAAGGATTGAAAACTTATGAGGATCTAGTTTTTCCTTTGCTGAAGTAAGTGAGGCTATGATTATAATAAACTGAAATCTTAGGCTAGGAAGATGCCTATAAAGATTATACGATGAGAGGACAATGTGTGAATTTCTGAGGCCAGTTACATTTTATCTAATGGACTTTTATTTTGGCTCAGCTATTCAGTAGGTTTTGGTTACCCATTATTATGTCATAATATATTGCCATGGGCACATGTGCAGTTTAACAGCATACTTGTTCCTCTCACTGAAGAGTTGGGTGCCTTCATACAAAGGACACGAACGTATCAGTGATGTCGCATGTCTAATCTATCTAGAGGAGTTTTCCAAGCCATAGAAACTATTTCTGTTCCCGGGGAGAGGAATTACTTCCCTTACTCCTCTTCTTTAATTCTGTACATACTCTACACATTCTTTCTGGGCAGGCTCATCTACAGCCATCACCTGAATCTCTATGTGTTAAGGTCTGAAGACCTTAACATTTGTATCTCAAGTCTAAATTTTTTTCGTGAGTCCCAGCCTAAAAAGTTCTTTATTCCCTTCTCCACCATTTTGTTTTGACTCTACAAGCAATACGTGTTTACTATAGAGCACTTAAAAATAGAAAATTATAGGGGCGCCTGGGTGGCGCAGTCGGTTGGGCGTCCGACTTCAGCCAGGTCACGATCTCGCGGTCCGTGAGTTCGAGCCCCGCGTCGGGCTCTGGGCTGATGGCTCGGAGCCTGGAGCCTGTTTCCGATTCTGTGTCTCCCTCTCTCTCTGCCCCTCCCCCGTTCATGCTCTGTCTCTCTCTGTCGCAAAAATAAATAAACGTTGGAAAAAAAAAATTAAAAAAAAAAAATAGAAAATTATATATACACGGTGGAGACAATCACCTAAGGTAATCTCTGTTAGCTCCTTGGTGGATTTTTACTCTAGTCCTATGATGCTTTTTCATTTTTAAAAAATTTTTAAACATTATTCTTTTTTTAATGTTTATTTATTTTTGAGAGAGAGAGAGGAGAGGGCAGAAAGAGAGAGAATCCCAAGCAGTCTCTGTGCTGTCAGCACAGAGCCCGATGTGGGGCCCGAACCCACGATCCGTGAGATCACGACCTGAGCAGAAACCAAGAGTCAGACACTTCATCTACTGAGCCAGCCAGGCGCCCTGGTGTTTTTAAAAATGTAACCGACTTTGTAATTATTGAATGCGATCTGGTTTCAGAGTTGTAGTTAAGAGCAGAGGCTTTGAAGTCGGCCCAATGTAAGTTAAGATCAAGCTCTGCTCCTTTGCAGCTGTGTGAACTTGGGAAGGTTTCTTAACCTCTCTCGGTCTGTCTTCTCATCCATAAAATAAAATAGTATCACGGCGTGGGGTTGCTCTGAGGATAAAATAAAATGTTTTGAACATAGGTCTTGGCACATGGTACATACGTTCTCAGTAAATGGAAGCACTCATTGTTTTCTATACTGTATATATCATGTCTGTATCCTGCTAATTTCCTTAGTTGTCTCAGGAGCATTTTCACATGCCAATAAAAACTTGTTAGAGACACAATAGCTATAAAGTATAAACTCTTCCATGGGACAAATGATTTCTTAATATGAACTATTTAGTTCACATTTGCACCCACTTTGGGGGTATTGATATAGTATCGTCTTTTCTCACCTCACTTTAATATTTATCTTTTTTCCGTCTGTTTCATGAAGTTGTTTTATACTGTGTCAAATCTGTTTACTCCCTCCAACGTACATTTTGGTTGTTACTCTGGTTGAGTTTCCTTGCAGTTGGCCAATATAATTTACACTTTCCTCATGTGATCTTGTTATCGTATTTGACTTCCTCTTCCTGGTTTATTGAGGCCATGTTTTCTTCTTCTCTTGAATGTGTCAGAGGCTTTTGACATTGTTTTCTGGCTCCTATGTGAAAGCATTTGCAGAGTTCTGCTCTTTCCCTGAGTGTTTATGATGACAAATCTTTTCCTCGTTTTTTGATACATTTTCATTGGCCCCTTGCTAGCTGTTTTTCTGTTTGTTTATTCTCAAAGGAAGAAAGATTCCCGGAATGGCTTTTGCACTGGCTGTTCCCTTTGTCTGGAACATCCTTCCCCGTGGTCTTTGTGTGGCTGGCTCTTGTTTTCACATCCCCACTTAAATGTTCTTCCTTTTGAGAGATTCTCTTTGACTACCCAATCTGAAATAGCCACCTGTTTAGTGTGACATCACCTCAGTTTAAATCTCTGCATTTTCCTTCTTTCTGTGTTTATTATTTATCACCTTTACGTATTACTTACTCAATAAAAATTTGCTGAGTGATTGGATTAACTGTTGTCCCTCTCTCTGTGCTCTTGGGTGCTAATCCAACCCCTTTCTGAGACTTCTACCCATGAGTCAGTACTGATAGAAGTGAGCAATTGGCAAAAAATAAATGAGGGAGAAGACACAAATCTGCCTTACAGAATTCCAAATTTTATATATGTGTATGTGTGTGTGTAAGTGGGTTTATATGTATGCATTTTCCCCATCGAAGAAAAAGAACTTCATCTCCCTCCTGCCTTGAGTTTGGACTTCCTGACTCACTTTCGAGGAAAAGAGTGTGGAACGGAAAAAAAAAATAATACCTTTACAGTGAAGAAATCTGGCAAATACTACCTGTGGTCGTCAGAATCATGGCCCCTCAAAGATGGCCACAGCCTAATCCCCAGACCCTCTGGCTGATAACTGCGCATGGCAAAAAGGACTTTGCAGACATGACGGGGTTGAGATGGGCCCAATGTCATCACAAGGGTCTAACGGGGGCACAAGAGGAGGCAGAGGCAGAGGAAGGAGATACGAAGATGGAGACAAGCTAGAGCCACACTCTTGGAAGATGGAGGGAGGTCCACAAAGCCACAAAGTGCAGGTGGCTTCTAGTGCGAGTGGAGGAGGGGCAGAGAGAGAGGAAGGGAGAGAGAACCCCAAGCGGGCTCCGCACAGACTGTGAGATCAGGGCCTGAGTCACGATCTGAACAGAAGTGAAGAGTTGGACGCTTAACCGAATGAGCCACCCGGGCGCCTCCTGTACCTTATTTCTATGGTAGTGGTAGCGACGATCAAAGTCCCAATAAATAGCATTAATAGTTCCATTGGCAATAGTCATTATAATAGCTAATACTTACATAACATTTGCCTTGTGCCAGGTTCAAGCCCTATATATTAATTTATCTTGTTTTCATAATAATCCCTATCATTATTCTCATTCGACAAACAAGAAATTGAGGCACAGAGGGTTTATGTTAAGGTGCCTGAGTCACACACTAATGCGCCTGGATGCGGGGTTCAGACCCAGGAAGTTCAGCCCCAGAGTCTGTGCCTTTAACCTTCTGCCTGTCTGTCTCCTTCCTTGGATTGTGAGCTCCCTGAGTGTTGGCAGGAGGGGGGTGGGGGGGGGTTGACTATCCTGTGTCACCTGTCCTAAATGCGTTTCCATTAACTGGTTCACTAATCCCTGACAAACTAATACACGGTAGGTAGTTAATGGTTAACCAGTTCCATGATGATCTTTTAGAGAGGGCAGCAGATGAATAAAAAGGAATAGCTCTAAGTTTTGTGCAGGCCTTCTTATCTGCTACCCATGGCGTTGACCCCTAAGGCCGAGCCAATTCTGCTTACTTTGGGTGTATGCATACATTGTGACAGATAGGTTCAGTGCTATAAATGAATTGGGAGCTTGAAAGGGGATAAAAGTAAGTTTTTCTTTAAAAACTTTTCACTTCTCTCCTTTTTCTTATCTTTCATTTCCCTCCCTTTTCATCTTCCCAGCAAATGCAGTTGCAGGGAGAGTGTTAAAAGACGATGTAAAATTTTGAAAGGTTCCTGAACCATAGCTGGGTCATGTTCTATTTTGGGTTACATTCGGTTCTATTTTGGGTGACAAGGAATATGGACCCATGAAATAATGCAGAGCCTTAATGAATGTGGATGCTTTTTAAAACCAGGCAGAAAACAGGGGCGCCTGGGTGGCTCAGTCGGTTAAGCATCCGACTTCGGCTCGGGTCGTGATCTCACAGTTAGTGAGTTTGAGCCCCGCGTTGGGCTCTGTGCTGCCAGCTCTGAGCCTGGAGCCTGCTTTGGATTTTGTGTCTCCCTCTCTCTCTGCCCCTCTCCCACTCACGCTCTGTCTCTCTCCCTCAAAAATAAACAAACATTAAAAAAATTTTTTTAAATAAAAAAAAAAATAGGCAGAAAACAAAGTTTTCCTTTGTGTTTCTAGTTATCAGTGTTGTGTGAGATTTCAACTCCCAACCCCCCAACACTTTTGCTTTTTTTAAGGTTTTATTTTTAGGTAATCTGTATACCCAATGTGGGGCTTGAACCTATAACCCCAAAATCAAGAGTCGCATGCTCTACCAACTGAGCCAGCTAGGCGCCCCTTCAACCCATTTTTTTTTTTTTTTTTTGACCATTGCTTCGTTTCACATTGAAATGACCAGGAAAAAAGTATACCTTTACTTTTTCTTGGAAGCTGTACCCTTTCATCGGATTAGCGTTTCTGTACCTGCCTTTGGGGTTCATCCATGGCCGTTTGAAGCTCTGTGTCCCTCATGCAACCCTACTCTGTCTGGGTCTGATCTTAGCACTCCGTTTTCTGGGAAACAAAATAACAGAGACAGCAGAGTGAATTCAAATTAAACTTGATGTTGTTCTTGACAGGAGCCATGCCTTAGATATAGAGAGTGTCGTTGATATTGCCTTGGCACATTATTGAAAGCACTCTTACGTAACTTCGTCCGAACTTGTCTGAGATCAGCCATTGTCCAGAGTTGGCAAATCTGTCAGGCTTAGCTAAGTTCCTTTTTTTTTTTTTTTTTTTTTTTTGCCTTCCCAAGCCTCGGTGGCTGTTGGAGCCCGTGGGAGGCCACCTAGAACACACTTTTGTCTCCAGGGTCCCCAAGGCAGTGCTCACACAGAGGAGGCCTCTGGGGACAGAAGACCTATTTGATCTGCAGACCCTGCAGTCTGCACGTGTCACATGAAGGAGAAAGGAGGGACATAGGAGCTTTGGATCCTGCCCTCCCACACACTCCCGTTAAAGGTGCTTCATTTACCCAGTTTCCACCTTCTATGGAAAAGGCACAATGCAGTGCTGAGCTTGGAGTTTGAGAAACCCCGTTTTTTTTGGCCCTGGCTCTGTCACTGTCACAGTGGCCGTTTATTGCATCTGCTACCCGTTTCTTTCTTTTCCTTTCTCCTTCCCCGCCCCCCCCCCCCCAACAGAAATACTTTCTCCTTTCCTCGAAAATGAATGACACAATATGCTTGCCTTCCTTTGTTCCCTGTGCAAGGTAGACCCTGAATCAATTCTGGTTGATTTTTGAAAGGAGTTGAAAACACAGTTAAGGTTATTTGTTTTGCTAATTATAGTTTGCTCCTCAAATGACAGACTACATTTCTTTAGAGATAGAAAAAGATGGTAGAGATAGCATTCAACCGTCTTGAATGTAAAAAGACAGGGAATCTGATATGCAACGGTGAGAGAACTTCTCTGAGCTCACATAGCAAGGGAAAAGAGCCAAGACGTGAGTATTCAGGGGTTTATTTTGACACGCTTATGTGTCATTTTTACATCAGAAACATGCATCACGTAGATTTAACGCCAAAAACAACTTTCTTTTTTTTTTTAGTTTTTTTTTTAATGTTTATTTATTTCTGAGACAGAGAGACAGAGCATGAGTGGGGGAGGGGCAGAGAGAGGGAGGGAGACACAGAATCCGAAGCAGGCTCCAGGCTCTGAGCTGTCAGCACAGAGCCCGATGCGGGGTCGAACTCACAGACCGTGAGATCGTGACCTGAGCCGAAGTTGGTCGCTCAACCAACTGAGCCACCCGGGTGCCCCCCAAAACAAGTTTCTATAGCAAAATGTATTTTGTCAAATTTTCAGTATTGTACAGTGGATGTGATAAACTTACAGTGAAATTGATGGAGCCTTTATCATTATTTTTATGTGTAAAAATACTTTTTCTCCTAGCTAAATAGTTGAAGTGGTTTCTTTTCTGTGGGTTGGCTAGGGAATAAGTATTAATCTAATAATCAGTGGGGAGGAGGGACATAGATTAAAAAAGAAGGGAAACTCAACACAGTCTGTCCTACACTTCCCCAGGAGTGCAATTCTAGTGAATGTCTAGTGTAGTATTTGGCCTTAAAGATATACTTAATGACAGGGGCGCCTGGGTGGTTCAGTCTGTTGAGCGTCCGACTTTGGCTCAGGTCAGGATCTCACAGTTTGTGAGTTCTGACAGCTCAGAGCCTGGAGCCTGCTTCCGATTCTGTCTCCCTCTCTCTCTGCCCCTCCCCCGCTTATGCTGTGTGTGTGTGTGTGTGTGTGTGTGTGTGTGTGTGTGTGTGTGTGTCTCTCTCTCTCTCTCTCTCTCTCTCAAAAATAAACATTAAAAAAAAAAAAGATGTACTTAATGACACATTTACATCCAGGCACACCTCTGGCCGTTAACGACATTGTTAATTCAGGCCCGACTTGCTCTCCTGCCTCAGTTATCTTGTTTTTCCTTAAAACAAGTTGCTAAAATCATCAGATTGTTTTCCAGCTATCTATAACCCCCCATGTATTAGTTTCCTCTTGCTGCTGTATCAAATTACCACAAACTTAGTGCTTAAAACAACAGATTTATTCTTTGACCGTGCTGGAGGGCATTGCTGGGCTGCCTTCCTTTCTGGAGGCCCTAAGGGTGAACCCATTTCCTTGCCTTTCCCGGCTTCCAGAGGCTACCTGCATTCCTTTCAAGGAGGATCTTTCCTCCACCTACGGAGTCGGCAACTGTAGGTTGAATTCTTCTCACATCTCATCCCTTGGACTTTGTCTGCTTTCTTCTAATTTTAAGGACCCTTATGGTTGTATTCAGCCCAACTGGATAATCTAGGATAATCTCTCCATCTCAGGAAAATTTAATTACATCTACAAGGTCTCTTCTGCTATGTGAGGGAACATAGTCACAGATCCCAGGGATTTGGAAGTGGATACCTTTGGGGGAGGGACATTATTTTGCCCTACCATACCCAACATCCATGTCAACTATTCCGTGCTGTGTCTTTTTCTTCTGAGGGTGTTAAGATAAGGGCTCTTTTGGGGCGCCTGGGTGGCGCAGTCGGTTAAGCGTCCGACTTCAGCCAGGTCACGATCTCGCGGTCTGTGAGTTCGAGCCCCGCGTCAGGCTCTGGGCTGATGGCTCAGAGCCTGGAGCCTGCTTCCGATTCTGTGCCTCCCTCTCTCTCTGCCCCTCCCCCGTTCATGCTCTGTCTCTCTCTGTCCCAAAAATAAATAAACGTTGAAAAAAAAAGTAAAAAAAAAAAAAGATAAGGGCTCTTTTTTCTATTGTAAACATTATGTTTTAAGACACTCATCATAAATGCTTGTCCCAATACCCCCATGTACTTCCTTCGCTTATTAAGAGATGTCCCACCCATTAAAGATGATATATGTGTATGTGAAAATTATAGAAATTTTGGAAAATGCAGAAAAGAAATCACACATTATTCCATCCTATCTAATATAAACCAGTTATTGTGTTGGTGTACTTCCTTTCAGCTGTTTTTCCATGCATATATTTTACATAGTCATCAGGATTATGTACAATTTATCGTTTTTTGTTTTTTTTTTAAAGTAACATGCGGCTTGAACTCACGACCCCAAGGTCAAGAGGTGGATGCTCTATGGACTGAGCCAGATAGACACCCCAGTATTTTTTTTCCTTCCACAACATGATACCATGAACACTTTTCTGTATTAATAGTCCTTCCTAATCACCTAATGAAGAAAAAACAGTTTTCTCACAATGTTAGTCTATATTCATGGTAGAAAACTTAGAAAATACCGAAAAGTATAGATCAGAAATAATTTCTAGGGGTGCCTGGGTGGCCCAGTTGGTTAAGTGTCCAACTCTTGATTTCAGCTCAGGTCATGATCTCACGGTTCGTGAATTTGAGCCCTACCTCAGGCTGCTTGGGAGTTTCTCTTTCTGTCTCTCTCCCCAGAGCCTCCTTGGGATTTTCTCTTACCCTCTCTCTCTGTCCCTCCCCCACTCGTTCCCCCCCCAAAATAAACATTAAAAAAAGAAAAATTTTTAATCCCCTTTTCCAAGTTTAACTACTTTTAACATTTAGATATATTTCCTTCAGTCATTTTTTCCATCCTGTTTTTTGTTGTTGTTTTATTTTTTTAATGTTTATTTTTGAGAAAGAGAGAGAGACAAAGAGCACAAGTGGGGGAGGGACAGAGAGAGGAAGACACAAAATCCGAAGCAGGTTCCAGGCTCTGAGCTGTCAGCACAGAGACTGACACAGGGCTCTAACCCACGAACTGTGAGATCATGACCTGAACCCAAGTTGGCCACTTAACTGACTGAGCCACCCAGGTGCCCCCTGTTTTTTTTTATAAGGCAAAATTTAGACTCCTATCTTATGTGTAGTTTTGTATCATGCTTTTCTTTAATAATAATAAATAACATTTCCCCCATGTTTTTATTCTGCATTGTTTTCGGTGGTAAATTTTAAAATAAATTATATCGGGTCACCTGGGTGGCTCAGTCGGTTGAATGTCTGACTCTTGATTTTGGCTCAGGTCATGATCCCAGAGTCATGGGATTGAGCCCCGTGTTAGACTCCGTGTTGAGCATGGAGTCTGCTTGGGATTCTCTCTCTTTCTTCCTCTGCTCCTCAACCCCGCTCATGCGCGCTCTCTCTCTCTCTCTCTAAAATAAAATAAAATAAAATATGAAATGAAATGAAATAAAATAAAGTAAAATAAAATAAAATAAAAAATAAATTGTTTGGGGCGCCTGGGTGGCTCAGTCGGTTAAGTGTCCGACTTCAGCTCAGGTCACGATCTCGCAGTCCGTGAGTTTGAGCCCCGCGTCGGGCTCTGGGCTGATGGCTCAGAGCCTGGAGCCTGCTTCCGATTCTGTGTCTCCCTCTCTCTCTGCCCCTCCCCCGTTCATGCTCTGTCTCTCTCTGTCTCAAAAATAAATAAACGTTAAAAAAAATAAAAAAATAAATAAATAA
>NW_024420442.1:1586988-1626976 GCF_014898765.1 Herpailurus yagouaroundi | reverse complement strand
AGGTACACGTATGAAAAAATACGAAAATTCATATCGTTCATAATTCAGTCAGTCAATATTTGGATCTAAAGCATACATATAAAATGTGTGTATGGTTGATTTACAAAACTGGCTCATACTATACTCTTTTGTATTCGCATTTTCCACTTAATATAGCAAGGATATTTTTTGTGCTCTCATTGCTTTTCAACATCATTTTATGTAGCATCACATGAGGTATGCTTGTAAGGCTCTTTCCACACTGTCTGAACATGATAACCACTCACATGTTATTTTTTCTTGTAGTTGTCGTCAGCCTTGTCCTAAGAGTTATTTTATTGTATGTATGTGCCAAAATTTATATGAGCATTTTTCTAGTTGTGACTCTTTTTATTTTGAAACAATCTCAAATTAACAGAAAACTGCAAGATCAGTACACAGGACTTTTTGTTTTTTCTTCTCGAATCATTTTAAAGTAACTTGCTGATACAGTGCCCATCGACCCCAAATCCTCTAGTGGATAATTCCTATAAATGAGAACATTCTCCCGTATAACTTCAATTCAACCATCAAAATCAGGAAATTAACATTAATAACATCACTACATTCTAATCAAGTCTATTCACATTTTTCCAATTCGCCCCAAAGTGTTCTTGATGGCAAAAAGTTCCAGTTCAGGATCATGCATCGCATTTCATTGTAACGTCTCCTCAGTTTTCTTCCTAGGCTTCCATGACCTTGACACTTTTGAAGACTATATTGGCCAGTTACCTTGTAGAATGGTTTGCAGTTTGGGTTAGTCTTAATGGTTCTTCATGATTATATTCAGGTTTTGATTCTTGGGCAGGAATCACACGGGAACAATACTGTATTTTCATTGCATCCTGCCGGGTGACACATGGTTTTGATTTGTCCCATGTTGATGATGTTAGGTTGATTAAGATGGTGTCTCTTAGCTTCTCCCCTGGAAAAGTACTTTCTCAGCTTGTTCTAATTAGTGATATTTCTGGGTGGGGTGTTGGGAGTATGTTGAGACTCTGTAAATGTCTTGTTTCTCATCACACTTTTAATATTTCACTTATTTTTTAATCAGCATGTAGCCCTTGGTTCCCAATTTATTTCTTTTTTTAAATATGAAATTTATTGTCAACTTGGTTTCTATACCACACCCAGTGCTCATCCCAACAGGTGCCCTTCTCAGTGCCCATCCCCCACCCTCCCCTCCCTCCCACCCCCCATCAACCCTCAGTTTGTTCTCAGGTTTTTTTTTTTATTTTTTTTAATGTTTATTTATTCTTGGGACAGAGAGAGACAGAGCATGAACGGGGGAGGGGCAGAGAGAGAGGGAGACACAGAATCAGAAACAGGCTCCGGGCTCCAAGCCGTCAGCCCAGAGCCCGACGTGGGGCTCGAACTCACAGGCCGTGAGATCGTGACCTGAGCCGAAGTCGGACGCTTAACCGACTGAGCCACCCAGGCACCCCTGTACTCAGTTTTTAAGAGTCTCTTATGTTTTGGCTCCCTCCCTCTCTAACCTTTCTTTTTTTTTTTTTTTTTTTTTTCCTTCCCCTCCTCCATGGTCTTCTGGTAAGCTCCCAATTTAATCAAAGAATTATAATCTGTTATTTATTTCGATGCCAAATGGTCCTAGATGTGGCCAGTAGGAGCCCGTTCGAGTTGGTTTCTATGTCCTTTGGACATGTTTCTGTCTTTCTTCCTTACATTTTGAGTTATCTTTTATTTTCTGAGCACTTCCTTGCATTATGGAATCAGCCATCCTGGTTCCTTGTCGTGGACGGTGGTATCTGGAGATGAAATCCATGTGCTGTGTGTGTTCACTGTTGGGGTTTTGCTGCCTCCAGGCCCTTTCACGGGACAGAGCTAGGAAATGTATGTATGTATATTTATACATCCCTGTATACAGTTACGTCTGTATTTCAGTATCTTTATATATTGAAAACTGTGAGTTCTCATCAATACCTCAAATTTCAGTCCTACACCGTGGAGCTCATTCTATATTTCTCTCTTCCCATATTTTTATCCCTTCATCTCTTAACACTGAGAAACAAATCTGGGGCTCATTCTTTGACCAATGCCCCTGTATGTAGTCAGTACCCTACTGATGCATCATTGCCCTTTGCATCCTCAAGTGTTGGCCTGCAACAATTCTTGCCTGGCTGTGGCTGCTGTCCCCCAGCATGAATACCCTCCCCATTTGGTTTAGAGTTCAACTCATCATGCCAGGCGGCCGTCAGTACTGCCCCCCTGCAGGGACGCTCATCCTTAAAGCCCCAAAAGGGGCCTACTCTGTCCCCCACCTCCTTCCCCAGGCCAGGGTACCTTCTTTGCTTTACCCTAAAATGGCTTTTGGACTCAACTATTCAGGAAGGGGAAGAGAACAGACATTCTCTATATTTTGACTTTTAAGTTACTGTCATGCTTTTCCTTACAAACCTGATTTTTAATGTTTACTAACCCTGCTATTGGATGGTTAGTCATCTGACATACATATTGTTGTTATTCTTATAAATAATGCTTTCCTGCAGGCAACACCCATATTTTCTTCATTATATTTGATGGTATTTTTGCTTCCCAACTGGAGTACTTGTATTTAGATGGATATTAATTCACTTACTGGTTTATTATTGCTGATTTGACTTTTACTTAATTATAGAATAAGTTGTCAGAAAAAGAGGCAGTTGGGAGTAAGATGATTTTTCAGGTAATTATGGTATAATCTGAGGAGTCACTACTGCTATCTCATAATAATCATTTTTTAAATGGAGATTACTTATTTTTTAAATTTTTTTAATGCTCATTTATTATTTTTGAGAGACAGAGAGAGACAGAGCGCGGGTGGGGGAGGGGCAGAGAGCGAGCGAGGGAGACACAGAATCCAAAGCAGGCTCCAGGCTCCGAGCTGTCAGCACAGAGCCCGACCCGGGGCTCGAACCCACAAACTGCGAGATCGTGACCTAAGCCGAAATCAGATGCTTAGCTGACTGAGCCACCCAGGCGCCCCAAAATGGAGATTATTTAAAAACCTGTTGCCTGGTTTACCTTTCCCTGGTTATTTAAGGTTGGGGTCCTGAGTTCAAGAAGTCCAGTTTCCTTCGCATGGCATAGAGAGCCCTTCATACCGAACTCCAAACCACCTTTCTAGCCCTACTTTCTGCCACTTCTCAATTTGGCACCCTCTGCCGTTGCTGTATGGTGTTTTTGGTCCTTCCCCAGATATGCCACAGTCTTTCCTATTTCTGTGATACTTTTGGATTACCCAACACGTAAGTCAAGCACATGCTTAGAGCACCAGCCAGGCACAGGTACCAAACAATGAGGGGAGAAGAGTATTTGATATTTTAGGAGTATCGGATTTATTCTCATCAAGGAAATTAGGTCTTTGTCAGATTTATATTTTGAAGTACAGATGAGAGAGTTACCATGGCCTTTTCTGTGATTAAAGCCTCTTGAGGATTATTCAGACCCTCTTCTGAGCCTGTGGTCTTGTTCGATCTGTGAACTCTGCTCCCCGCCCCCAACAGAACGACGTGATATTCCACCCCTCCCCCAGCGTTTGGTTGAACATCTATCATATGACATGGTGTAATGATTACTTTTTTAATAGTCTCTCCTAAGTAGGCAATGAAGCTCATGAGGAAAGTGACATGTTCCCATCAAGCCATACCTTTCCTGCATCTAACGCAGTGACTAATGCAAAGTAGAGATTCATTAAACGTTGTTGAACTGAATAATTTATGGTCCCGTCTGTGGATGCAGATGGTGGAGAGAGACAGAAAGAGCCTATGTCAAATTCTGTCCCAGTAGATGCTACTGAATCAGGTGTCCTGTAGTTTAAGACAGAAACTAAATGTTCTGGGGAACACCTGATTCAGTAGCATCTACTGGGACAGAGTTTGGCATGTCCGGGAAGTTCAGGTGTGTTAATACGTCCGACTGTTCAGGGCATAGGCAGTGCTCGACTATAAGCAATCTGAGAAAGCCATGAGAGACTCATTCCACAAGCTGGCCTGCCAGTGGTTTTTCCTTCTAGCTTGCCCAGAGTTCCAACAATCAGGAGGCATCTTTAGGTTTTCGAGATTTATTCTTACATATACGTGTTCATTCAGTTGTCTTAGTTCTTTAAAAATCAGTTGGATTGGGGCGCCTGGGTGGCGCAGTCGGTTAAGCGTCCGACTTCAGCCAGGTCACGATCTCGCGGTCCGTGAGTTCGAGCCCCGCGTCGGGCTCTGGGCTGATGGCTCAGAGCCTGGAGCCTGTTTCCGATTCTGTGTCTCCCTCTCTCTCTGCCCCTCCCCCGTTCACGCTCTGTCTCTCTCTGTCCCAATAATAAATAAACGTTGGAAAAAAAAAAAAATTAAAAAAAAAAAATCAGTTGGATCTGGACCAGAGGGGCGCAAGCACCTCCTGATCTGTTCACTAGAGGTAGTTTAAGGTGGGAACGTGTCAAAACTCCTCTTGTTGGATGGCTTCCACACAACCACTAGCGTTTGTGCTGCGTCAATGTCATTTATCAATGGGCTACAGCAGTCATTGACTGCCTGAGCTTGTTCCCGTCCTAGGATGACAGTTCCACCCCAGACTATGAAAAGAGTCTGAAGACCGTCTTTTGAGCAGGGAGCCATCTGAGTAGAATGTCTTCCAACAGCAGTGGTTCCCACATGCCATTTAGTACATGGAAGCTGGTTTGTTAAGGGTATTGTTACATGTTTGCAATAAAATAAGAAAAACGACAACTTGATGTTTTTCCCCCGGATAGCTAAATCTATTGAGTAGAAAGAACCATCCTAAGATTGCCCTTCCCTTTTTGGATTGTTAAAATGTCCTTTTGCCCTTTCCTTAATGAAATGACGGCGATAAGGGCCTGGGTACCCTTATTATCTGGAAAGCCTTAAGGCAAGATATGTTTCAGAATTCAGGTTCTTTTTGGATTTTATACAAGTAATAAAATGCATGCATCCTATATTATATAATAGCCCCAGCAGGGACTGACTTGACATCCCCTAATCAGTTTCAGTAATATTTCTGCAGTCAAATGTAAGCATATTTATACCAAGTGAGATAGAAAAAGTCTGTGGATAGCCTCACATTCGTTCAGGTCAGGTTTTACTGCCAGACGAGTTCAGGTCAGTTCAGATTTTGCTGCCAAATGAATTACAGGCAAGAAAAAAAAAAAAGTCATTTGATTTCCAGTTGTCTGCATTTTGAAATTGTGGGTAAAGGGTCATGGATTTATAGTTGCCTTTTAAAATATCCTTACTTTGCAAAATAAATTTGGCAACCCTTTGTAGGACCCCAAGATGTTTTTGAAATTTCACTGGCCCGCAAACCCCAAAAGCATGAGAAAGACGTTCCTTTGAAAGCTATTGAAGTGAGTATAGCTTTACTGCTTTTATATTCATCCGTATCCGGTGATAATGTCATCTTCGAATGCTAGAAGATTCCTCAAGTGTACTTCTAATCAAAGTAAATTGAAACTAAGTTCATTTTGTAGCAATTTTAGGAGACTGGAGCAGGAGAGAAGCTTGTAGCAGAAAACCACCCATGATGCCCAGTGATAGGTTTGGGATTCTCTGATAGGGGTGGATTATAGCCTGAAAGGTCCTTTTGAATGCATCCGTTTGGACATATACGCAAGCAGACTTTATTTCTGTGTTGGGGAAGGGTGATCACAAATAGCTTATGTGAACCCGGGGTAACTGATGGAGTTTCCGCAGTTGTGGTTTATGTTCCTATCCGTCAAATGGGGCTAACGATTTCCATCTCACAGGTTTAAGACGAGTCAGCAGCCATGAAAAGCACTTTGACAGCGAAGACCACTTTAACACGTAAAATCGTTATCTTGAGGAGAATAGTAAAACCTTGGTTTGCGAGCATAATTCGTTCCGGAAACATGCCTGTCATCCAAAGCACTTGTGTATATATCAAAGTGAATTTCCCCATAAGAAATAATGGAAACTCAGATGATTCATCCCACAACCCAGAAATTTCCACATAAAAATGATTACAATACAGTAACAGAATACAACATAATAAAGAAAATACAAAATATAAAATTGCCTTTGAAAACCTTCGTGGCCCGGCATGAGGGAGACCAGAGGGAGGAGGGTTATTGTGTAGGATGATGTTCACTAGCACTAATGGAATCACTGCTATCTATTGGCTCAATGGAATCTTTTTTTCTTCATGCACCTTTAACGAGGAACCTACCCAATGGCACTTGCTTTTGCCTCCTTTTGAGGATTTCTCGGAAATGTGACATTACATTGACGATCACCCACGATCCCACAGCGAGCGAGCGAGAGAACCATTGGCTCAGCTGTGAACATGTGACATTCAGCATCACGTACTGCTTATATGACAAGACATGGCTCGTTTATCAACTTAAAACTTATTAGAAATGTTTGCTCATCTTGCGGAACACTCGCAGAACAAGATACTCACGATCCAAGGTTTTACTGTAATTCCTTAACTACAGTGTATTACCGTGCATACCGCACATTCGTTGCGTATCCTTGTCTCGTCTGGCTTCCGGATTGCAAGGTGATTTGATCTCTTTATTCTATATGATCTTTTAAGGTTGTCTTCTCTGGCATTCTAGTAGGATATATTATCTGGGTAAGAAGTCCAATAGTAATAGAATCAAAGCAACACAGCTCCCATAATTCTCATCCCAGCAAATTTGTCCATTGCGTGGACTTGGTCAAACAAGCGTCGTACCTAGCCATGTGTAGTTTGGCTCTCACATACCTACAAATGGTGTATCTCTCTTAACCAATGTGCCAGTTACTGGTTTTATTGCCCTTCAGCTGCAGATTCATGCTTTTTGCCTGCTCTGGGAACATGAACCTGAGCCCTTGAAATATTTGTTTCCTTTACACCTGGCCTGGAAGTTCTGCTGGTGAGGGATATGGGGGGGGCGGGGGCCGCGGGGCTCTGCTTCCCGGTTCCCACGTGCTTACTCGGCAGACTGTTCCTGCAACTCAGGCATCTTCTTTAGGGCTCAACTTCTTCACCCAACGGTCGGGAGTTTTTCCCGGTGCCCCCTTAGTTTTGTAGCAGAGCTTCTGGCAAAGACACTTTCCAGAGGGGTGCATTTTGGGCATGTTCCCAAAGGTGAGTTTCAGAAAGGTCTACA
Organism: Herpailurus yagouaroundi; assembly: GCF_014898765.1. NCBI lineage: Eukaryota > Metazoa > Chordata > Mammalia > Carnivora > Felidae > Herpailurus > Herpailurus yagouaroundi. The sequence continues at coordinate 1,619,841 of NW_024420442.1, read as the reverse complement.
GGATGGGTTTTCCAGCCAATTCCAGAAGATGGTCACCACAGCATCTTCTCTGCCCTTCAGTAAACCCCAGCTCGGCCCTCTCCAAACAAGGTCTGGATCTCAGCCTGGGTGCAGGGTTCTCCTTTGGACACGTAGACACTGTATTTCAGCCCTGGGGGAGGGATCTCTTCCTTGGGTGCTCTATCTCGGCCTTAGAGATAGTAGTTGCTCCTGATATGATCACTATGATTTCTGTACTTTTTAGAAGTTTCTTTACTCATTACTAGGCAATTGGTCATTACTCCAATTTTCGGGTGTTCTAATCCCATCATAGTTCATTATTCCTCATGTGTAACTCTCCCAGTTCGAATTATTGTTTGGTTTCTCTCTCCTGATGAGGCCTAGGCAGATACAACTAGTTAAAGGTCCCTGTGAGCTACCATGTATCACATGCAAGGTGATTCTTAAGAGATGATCCCATTGTGCCAGCAGTCAAAAAAAGTAAGACAGCACATTTCAAATATTGTTCAGGGAAGTATCATAAAATACCATAAAGTTGAAGTGTTCTTCCCATGGAGAAGTGCCTTCCTTCTCTCCTTCCGTGTGCCCCCTTCACTGTTACTTTTCTCCTCCCCTTCTCTCCCCATTCGCCTGAATAAAACGTTTCTTTTATTTTTTTTTTTTTTAATGTTTACTTATTTTTGAGAGAGAGAAACAGAGTGAGAGTGGAGAAGGGACAGTGAGACAGGGAGACACAGAGTCCGAAGGAGCTGTCAGCCGTCAGCTGAGCTGTCAGCACAGAGCCCAACGTTGGGGCTCAAACTCACAAACCTCGAGATCATGACCTGAGCCACCCAAGCGCCCCGAATAAACTCTGTTTCTGATCTCAGCTTTGCCTTTACCAAGCTATCGTGTGACCTTCCTGCATCTCAATGGCTTTCTTGTTAAGGCAGAGATAACAAAAGATCATCAATTAGTGAAGTTACGGACATGAAAGTCCTTTGTAATTGGTAGGGCATCAAACAAAAGTAAGGTGTTATTACTTGTATTTATTATGCAGTTTTCTCCTCCATGTTTGGAATTTTTAGGTCACATCTTGTTTTAAAAGCTTTAAGGAGCCTTCAAGAGTACTTACAACCTAATAAGACACATATATAAATATGTATAATTATTAGATGAGGCAGAATGTGCTGAGTGCTAAAATTGGGGACCCCGTAGGATTATGGGAGCCCCAACAATTATGATTTAATTCTGGCCTGAGGATTTGTGTTTTGGTTCCAAGGAGAGCCACCTAATCTTGATAAATTGCCATGTTACCTACGAACGGGCCTTGTGCTGGGCACTTCACATATAATATCATATTTGGCCTTTAAATTTATTCTGGGACTCTTAAATTATTTTATTATGTCTTGGGCTCATCTTTTCTTTTTTCTTTCTTTTTTTTTTTCAATGTATATTTTTGAGAGACACAATGTGAGCAGGGGAGGGGCAGAGAGAGAGAGAGACACAGAATCGGAAGCAGGCTCCAGGCTCTGAGCTGTCAGCACAGAGCCCAATGTGGGGCTCAAACTCAGGAACTGTGAGATCATGACCCGAGCCGAAGTCAGGCGCTCCACCAACTGAGCACCCCCAGGCGCCCGTTGGGCTCATATTTTCAATATTTGGCTCGAGGCTAGATTTTTGTTCATCTGTTTTATTTTTTAATTGGAAACCCCTGCCATTTATGTGTGAGTAGTCAGTGGCAGTGAAACTCTTCACGACAGAAAATTTTACTTTTTATGCAGCATTTCAGGTAGATTCTATTTTTGTATAGATCCCTGGATAACTGCATTTGAAAAATTGGTTAAATGCTTTCCCCTCAGAACAAGAATAGATAGAAAGATTGCCTGATCATCTCTGTATTGAAAAAGGAAAAGGATTTGTTTAAAAATTATTCTCTCTTGTTTGTCAGTAGATAGTGTGTCTGTCAGTGGGCGTAGAATGTTCTAGGGGATGACTTGGTTGACTCTGGAAGAAATGTGGCGTACTGTTTAAATTAAAGGTGGGTGCTCTTTGAATACCAAGTATTCTGTCAAACCACAGGATGAGTACATCTCCCCGTAGAAGATGTTGCAAGGTGCATGTGGCTGGGAGTCCTCCCGAAAGCACTTGTCTTTCACTGCTTGGGTTCTGTGAGATGCCCACCGAAGAGAATTCATCTTCCTCGTAGGTGGTCAAGAGGTCTACATCTTTTTTTTTTTTTAATGTTTATTTATTTTTGAGACACAGAGAGACAGAGCATGAACGGGGGAGGGGCAGAGAGAGGGAGACACAGAACCGGAAACAGGCTCCAGGCTCCAAGCTGTCAGCACAGAGCCCGACGCGGGGCTCGAACTCACGGACCGTGAGATCATGACCTGAGCCGAGGTCGGCCGCTCAACCGACTGAGCCACCCAGGCGCCCCGAGGTCTGCATCTTCAGAGCCATTAGAAACCCCTTCTTCAGTTTTGAATTCATTGAATTCTTTGTGATGAGCTGTGCACTCTTTCTTTGGCAGTTGGCAGACACGATAGGAACTTCCTGTTTGTTTGGCACAAAGAAGACGTGAGCACAGCATGTGCAGCCTTAAGAAGTAGCTCCTAGCAGAGCAATGTCTTTTGCAGTATGGTGGGCATGCTTCTGTGGGTCACGACTCGAGCAGGTTACTTATCCGGACCAACGGAGTTACTACTGCAGTGCTCAGGCACGCCCAAGAATGCATGGCTACGGTCCTTTTAGGGATGCAGCAAAACTGCACATCCAGAAAATGCCAATTTTTAAAAAGTGCTTATTGATTTAGTTTTGAGAGAGAGAGAGAATGAGTGGAGGAGGGGCAGAGAGAAAGGGAGAGAGAGAGAGAATCCCAAGCAGGCTCTGCTCTGTTGGCGCAGAGCCCCGTGTGGGGCTCGAACCCACAGAACTGTGAGATCATGACCTGAGCTGAAATCAAGAGTCAGACGCTTAACCGACTGAGCCACCCAGGTGCCCCAGAAAATACTAATTTTTAAATATCAAGTATTTATAGTATATGGAATTGTGAATTGGAATCAGATCTGTGTTGTGGGTTTTTTTTTTTCTTATTTTGTTGTTGAACTAACATGGATCAATGGGTAAAATGGAATTTTGAAAATGTAAAGGTTCCAAACTGTGATGGAAATGCTAATACCCGGGCATGATTTGGATGAAATCGGTCACGTATCTTCAGGTATGAAGACCTGACTTAACAGTTTCCCCGATCCTTCTGCTACTGATGTAAAGGGCCCGACTGCAAAGAAAACAACTATCACACAAATAGGACGAAATTGTTTGAAATTTGTATTTTAGTAAACATGTAAGAATGAGCTTCTTTAATTACATGTCATATATTTGGAGACACACATTCTGACGTGAAACCTTTCAATCTCACGCGTTATTTTGAAACCCGCAGAGTGCCGAACAAAACCTTTTGAGGTGGCTAAAATAGAGTTATATGTCCCAGAAAGTCCACTTCTAAGTATATACCCGAAACAATGGAAAACAGGCAGTCGGAGAAATACGTGTACGTGCCCGTCACAGCAGCCCAAGAGCCAAAAGGTGGATGGAAACAGCTCAAATGTCCATCAGTGGCCGAATGAGTAAACAAAATGTGGCACATATGCCTACAATGGAATATTTAGCCAAAAGCAGGAATGACGTACTGGCGCATTATGCATCGTGGGTAAACCTCCAAAACGTTACGCTCCGTGAAAGAAGCGTGGCACAAAGGCTCACAGTGCATGACTCCATTTATGTGATATATCAAAACAGATGAGTCCATAGCGACAGAGTGTATATGGGTAGTTGCCAGTGGCTGTGGCGAGAGGAGAACAAGCAGCAACTGCTTAAGGGATATGAGTTTTTGTTCACATTAGGGGTGCCGGGCCGGCTCAGTTGGTAGAACATGCGACTCTTGATCTCAAGATCGTGAGTTCAAGCCCCATGTTGGGCACAGAGCTTACTTTTTTTAATTTTTTTTTAACTTTTTTTAATGTTTATTTATTTTTGAGAGAGACAGACTGCAAGTTGGGGAGGAGCAGAGAGAGAGGGAGACACAGAATCCAAAGCAGGCTCCAGGCTCCGAGCGGTCAGCACAGAGCCCGACGCGGGGCTCGAACTCAGGAACCGTGAAGTCGTGACCTGGGCTGAAGTCAGACGCTCAACCGACTGAACTACCCAGGCGCCCCCACAGAGCTACATCGATTAAAAAGAAAAACCTGGGCAGTTTTTTTAAAACCATTCCATCCTCTTTTGACTTTGCACTTCTTTCTGCCTGGCAGTTTTCCATTTGCAATAAGTAGAAAGTTTTTCTTTTAAAACAAATGTAAATGTGAAAGGGCTGATTTAAAGACCAAATACATAATAAAGGGATCACTGGGATATGACAGGTGAAGGTCATTCACAAATGTCTGAAGAACCGGAAACTTTAAGAAACGTTATCCGGGGCGCCTGGGTGGCGCAGTCGGTTAAGCGTCCGACTTCAGCCAGGTCACGATCTCGCGGTCCGTGAGTTCGAGCCCCGCGTCAGGCTCTGGGCTGATGGCTCAGAGCCTGGAGCCTGTTTCCGATTCTGTGTCTCCCTCTCTCTCTGCCCCTCCCCCGTTCATGCTCTGTCTCTCTCTGTCCCAAAAATAAATAAACGTTGAAAAAAAAAATTTAAAAAAAAGAAATGTTATCCTATGTCCAAGCCAATTAAATTTTATTAAATGTATACTGAGTCCTGGCTGCTGTTCATCAAAGGTGAATAAGACATCTTTTTTTTTTTTTTTGCTGTGGATGCCTTCTACCTAATAAAGTAGATAAGCCACATTGCTAAATAATTCTAGGGAGAAGCTGAATGTGCCAGGTGCTAAAACTGAGAACAAACAGACTTAGATCAAGACCAGGTACCTTTCAGGTTACCAGTACCACTGAAGAAAATGCTAGAATATATATGGAGACTAGGAACCGAGAAATTTGCTTTTGACATTAGGACCAAGGAACAGAAGTAATTAATAAATGCAACAGACAGTGTATTCGGTATTCGAGTTTCATCTACTGTGGCCCTGTTTGCCTCTCCCTTTCTCTCTCATTAACTTTGCAGTCCTGCTGGGCTCCCCTCTCCCCAACAATCTCATGCTTAAAGCTAACAGAGTAAGGGCGCCTGGGTGGCTCAGTAGGTTAAGCTTCTGACTTCGGCTCAGGTCACGATCTCATGGTCTGTGGGTTCGAGCCCCGGGTCGGGCTCTGTGCCTACAGCTCGGAGCCCAGGGCCTGCTTTGGATTCTGTGTCTCCCTCTCCCTCTGCCCCTCCCTCGCTCCCACTCTCTTTCTCTCTCAAAAACTAAACAAACATTAAAAAAAATAAAAAATAAAGATAGAATAGAGGGCTTAAGCAGTGGACTCGAGCTAGACTGCCTGCGGACAAATCCCGGTTCCAATATTTTTAAAAATTTATTTGAAAGACAGAGAGAGAGAATTGCAAACAGGCTCCATGCTCAGCGAGGAGCCTGATGTTGGGCTCAATCCCATGACCCTGGGATCATGACCTAAGCTGAAACCAAGAATCAGATGCTCAACCGACTGAGCCTCCCAAGCACCCCTCCAGTTCTAATATTTACTCATTATATAACTTTAGTCATGTCACTGGACTTTTCTGTGCCTTCGTTTCCTCTTCTGTAAAATGGAGCTATGAATAGTACCTACATGATAAGGCCATAGGAAAGATTAAGTAAGTTAAATGAATAAACGGGTAAAGCATTTGTGACACCACTGGGCACATGTTAAGTGATCGATCCACAAACATTAGCGAGTCTCACAATCTCCAGTCATTAAGTCCTGTCCATTCCATATGCTAAAAACCTTTCTGAATCCTGCCTCCCCCTCCCCCATTACTGCTTTAGTTTAAGATTACGTTGGCACAATTGTTTGCAGTCGCACCTTAACGAGTTTGGTCTCCCCCTCTTCCAACCCTCCCCTCTGTCTCACTTGACTGCTTGACACCTTCTTGCTTAGACTTCACACTCAGCTCTGATGTCACCTCCGTGAAACGTCCCCTGCTTCCCAGCCTTTCCCTCACCCAGCTAAGGCTCTCCGTGTGCATTCGTATGACTTTGAGCACACCTCCCCCACAGTGCATCTCACACAGCACCGTGACTGGCCTTGATATTCCCGGGGCTGTGAGCACCTTGAGGGGTGGGGAACTGGGCTTACGCAGCTTTGAACTTCCAGCAGAAACACAACACCTGTTACAGAGTAGGTACTTATTGATGGCTTGGGTGGGTGAATGAATGGCCTCCGCCTGTAGAAAGTTAGCTTACAAGGTTCATTTTGCAAGTCGAGGTGAGCACACGTAAGGCTAAAGAGTAACTGTGCATTAAGGGCTGCAAGAGTTCAGAAAAGGGCATTTGATGAGTGTTAGACAAATCAAATCAGGCTTCAAAGGGTAGGGCTTGATTTGGAACTTAAGAACGGGCAGCACTTGGGGCACCTGGCCGGCTCAGTCGGTGGAGCATGTGGCTTTTGATCTCAGGTTTGTGGGTTTGAGCCCCACATTGGGTGTAGAGATTACTTAAAACAATCTTCTAAAAGAAAAGAAAAAAGGAACAGGCAGAACTTGGCATGAATAGAGCAGCGGCCATAATTTAGGCCAGAGGAGTGTTTTGTGAGTTGAATAGATGATAACAGAATTTAAAAAAAAAAAAAAAAAATCCAAACATCTAGCCTCTCCAAAAGAGATAAGAGACCAGCCTAATTAGGGTGTGCATGCAGGTCCTTCTGCTCTAACAACGGTGTGTGTCCTGAAGGTTTATTTACAAGTTATTTGTTTGCAGGACGGTGAAATTTCTGACCATGCCCCAAATACTGCATTTTAAGTTTCTTAAATAGCTGATCTATCCCATGGAGTACTAGCCTGAGCCCCAGGGCCTGGGAGCAGGGGTTCGGGACAAGGCGTGATAGGTTCTGGGCTGGAAGGCATAGAGTAGTAGAGGAAATGGAGCTTTGTTATTCTTCTACAACCTTCTCTGTACCCTTTTCTAGATCTCGGTTTCTCTTTCTCTGTCTCTGGATACAGTTGCTCTATTCCCCCTCACCCCGCGCCCCCCCCCCTCCCCGCCAGCTGCCTTCATATAGTACCCCACCCACGTTTGCAAGGACTCCAGAAGGCTCTCTCACCACCAGCCTTCCCGGTTCCCTGAGGGCAGCAGCTCTTTGCTATTTGAAGGAACTTGACTGAACTCATTTGCACCAACGTGAGACTAACTGACAGTTGCCTTATCCTGGCAGCTCTACTTATTGTAATTTTCACAGGATTCTTTTTAGCTCAAATGAACCCATACTCGATGGAATTTCTGGCAGTAGTACATAGCAAACAATGAGAGAGAGGGGGACGGGGGAAGAGAGGGAGAGAGAGAAAGCGCAGGTGCAAACCTTGGAGAGAAAGTTTGTTGGAGAGAGAGTTGGCACTATAGGAGAAGATATTTGAGGACAGGGAAAGCCTTTGCGAACTTCCCTTTCTGCTCTGATCCTTACTCTATCTATTTTTGGTACCTTCCTTTCTTGAATGCACAGAAACTTTAAGCTGCAGGGGCACCTGGGTGGCTCGGTCGGTTAAGCGTCCGACTCTGGGTTTCAGCTCAGATCTTGACCTCATGGGTTCGTGAGTTTGAGGCCCGCACCAGGCTCTGAGCTGACAGTGCGGAGCCTGCTTGGGATCCTCCCCCTCTCTATACCCTTCTCCTGCTCACACTCTCTCTGCCTCTCTCAAAATAAATTAACTAATTTAAAACTTTTTAATGTTTATTTTTGAGAGAGACAGAGGCAGAAAGAGAGGGAGACAAAGAATCCAAAGCAGGCTGCAGTCTCTAAGCTGTCAACAGAGAGCCCGATGGGGGGCTTGAACTCCCGAACCTCAAGATCATAACCTGAGCCGAAGTCGGACACCCAATCGACTGAGCCACCCAGGCACCCCTAAATAAATTAATTTTTAAAAAAAATTTAAAAGAAAGAGGCTATAAGCTGCATTAAATGAATGCTACTGTGGCAGTTCCTGGTGAAAGGGATTTTGTGTTTTCCAGGTGTGTGCAAATCTGGGACAGCTCGTAATGGGAAATGAGATTAAGTAAGTCACGTGGAGCTGGGGTTGCGGGACCCTGAAAGTGGAGTCTACAAATATATCCACACAAATAAGAAGTCATAGGTTTTTGAATGAGGATTGAGATAGTCAAAGCAATATGGAAGGCATAATTAATTCTAATTTTAGATGAGGAATGGTGGGGTGTCAAGTTCACTCTTGGCTCTTGTGTGAGTGGTTAATACAGACTCCTACCTTTTGCTACCCTTTTTTTTCATTGTTCTGGGACTATTTCCTCTGTTAGTGTCAGAACCCCCGCCTGTCTGTCTGTTCTGTGTGACTTCTGTGCCAGTCTTTCCTTTAGGATTCAGGATCCTAGAGACTTTTATGACTCTTGCATTTCCAAACTAGCCCGTAGGGACTTATACACTGCGTTTCTGTGTCCCAGTAGCAAAATTCAAGTGCAGTGTTAGCAAAACACGGCTCCCTTTTATGACGCCACGTTACTTTTATTTAAATAAAAACCTCCAGCCTTTGTACCCCCGAACACGCCCCAAGATCGTGGTTAATGATCTGTACCAGTGAGCCCTCACAGCTGCTGGAGCCTCTACCCCCTCTACCTAACCCTAAGAAAATGCTAAAGTTTGTTATGAATAAGCTCTTCCCTGTGGGGAACTCCATTGTCTTTGATTCTTTTTATCACTCATTATGTTGATATCCTGGGTATTTCTACCCTGCCGGTTTGCGTAAATGGGTGTGACAAAGGGATTGGAGACGTTTCCTTCAGCCTAAATTGTAATTCTCATAGTGGAACGGACGATTCACAGGTCTTTAATCAAACATGTATTTTTTTTCCCTCTATTTTGAAAGTTACAGGAGCTTGTTAGCGTTGGGCCCTCCTGTGCTTAATGTGTGTATTTTACTCTTGACTGCTCACCGTGTCATTTGAGCTACTAGGTTGTGGTGATGTGAAGTGACTTGCTTGGTTGAATTCAGTTTTATTTTTTTGCTCAGTCTAGTGGAGCAGTTATTGTCAAAATTGGACTTCGTGGCTCCCCTTTTCATCAGCACTGGTTGCGATAATTTAAGAAGACCTCATAGGGGCGCCTGGGTGACGCAGTCGGTTAAGCGTCCGACTTCAGCCAGGTCACGATCTCGCGGTCCGTGAGTTCGAGCCCCGCGTCGGGCTCGAGGCTGATGGCTCAGAGCCTGGAGCCTGTTTCCGATTCTGTGTCTCCCTCTCTCTCTGCCCCTCGCCCGTTCATGCTCTGTCTCTCTCTGTCCCAAAAATAAATAAAAAACGTTGAAAAAAAATTAAAAAAAAAAAAAAAAGAAGACCTCATAAGCCAAAGAATATGGTTTTTATCCTTTCCAATGAGTAGTCTGTAGAAATTCTTGGTTTTAGGAGATGCTGTTTCGTATTTCAGTGTTCTGGCCTAGGTGATAAACCAATGAAGTGCATTTCTTCGGTTTTTAGTTTTACCAGTCCTGTCTTGACCTTGACAAACGATGATTGGCGACTCCCTTCCTTATTGTAGCTACGCGTTTCCTTTGCTCAGTTTAGGTCAGGAGTCGCTTACTGAGCCATCCACCCCTCCCTCCGTCCATCATAAAGTTGTTCTATACCTGCTGTTGTGGGCACCATGCTAGGCACACACAGGGTCGATCACACGGACACCAAGAGTCATTTAGGTATTTAGGTAGAGGATTTGCAGTGGTGGTCTTTCGTTTATTTCTCACGCTTCACATCTTCGTTCAGGAAGGATGAGGCCCTTTGACGATTTCTCATTTCATTATCACCCGAAAACTGCTTAGTCTTGGAAGAGAGAGCTTACCTCCGCCAACTTGATTTCACCCCAGTTGCCTCCTACAACTAACTGGACTACTGTGTGACAGGCACTGGGATGGAGAAATAAAAACATAAGGAGGACCCAAACGCAGCCCTCAGGAGTATACAGTCTAGTTTAGAGTTTATAGAAACAGTTACAATCCAAAGTGACAGGACCTATAATATTCAAGGTGTCGTGGGGGGTTAGAAAACCTAGCAACGGAGTCTGCTAAGGGATGGGGGGTGGGGGTGTTGTTCATGGAAGGAGATAAGCTCGAACACTTGAGTATGACTAGAAATTTGCTTGGTAGACAAGGAGAGCAGGGCATTCCAAGTGGAGAGAACATCATAGGAGAAACTACTGAGGCATGAGGGAGTATGGCCCATTGGAGATCTGTGCCAAGAAGTGCTAATCGAGTGATAAAAAGGGAGCTCTGAGAATTGCCACTGGGAAGGTATTTCTGGCATAGGTATAGGCTGACGATTCTGCAACCTGAATCAGAGATCGTCCTGTATCTCCCATGACCCGTGCCTCTTTTCCTCCGGCCTCTTCCTTCCTTCCTCATAAAGGAACTCCGTGGCGGTGTTTAGGAGTCATATTGGTGTGTGTGGGGGGGGGGGGGGGTTCCCTAAAATAAATATTCATACAATACAGAGGAAGCTAACAGACACCAAATTAGGTGTCAGGGGACCTGGATTCTTGTTTCCCAGTTCTCTCAGCAGCTGTGTCACTTGAGTCGTCATTTAATAACTCTGTTTCTTCACTAAAATGGGAATATTAACACCTGCCTTGCCTCCCTCAGAGTCCAGGGAAAAAGGAAAAATGAGACTCTTAAAAGGTCCAGTAAATTTTTTTTTTATTGGGAATCCTGCCAGCTAAGGCTACCACCCGACATTTAAGACAAGTAAAATACTTGACGGGGTATCTGGATGGGAAGGCTGGGTCGAAAAGCACAGGAATATGCTTACTTCCTCATTAACTCCCTGTGTCGGCCCTGCTGCCTATGGGGCGTCAGTCAGCTTAGTTCCCTGTTTCTGCACCAACGTGATCACATTTCCTTCTTCCCAGTGGTCTTGTCACGTATATCTTCGCCCACGTTAGATTCTCACAGTAAGTCCGCGATGGTAAGGGATTTAAGACTTGGGCCAGTAAAATACGAGTCGGTATATTTCACAGTCAACCTTGAATGATTTACGATCTGTTAGGCAATTTGAATTACTCCTGAACTACCCTCCGTCGTTTGTGGCACAGCACTTCCTTACATTTTAAGGCTGTATAAAAAGGTTATGAGGGGCGCCTGGGTGGCGCAGTCGGTTAAGCGTCCGACTTCAGCCAGGTCACGATCTCGCGGTCCGTGAGTTCGAGCCCCGCATCGGGCTCTGGGCTGATGGCTCAGAGCCTGGAGCCTGTTTCCGATTCTGTGTCTCCCTCTCTCTCTGCCCCTCCCCCGTTCATGCTCTGTCTCTCTCTGTCCCAAAAATAAATAAAACGTTGAAAAAAAAAATTTAAAAAAAAAAAAAAAGGTTATGATTCATTCAAGTGGGAATGGGAAGTTACGAAACGGGCCTTCTACTCTTCTTTTCTTCCTAATCCTGTGACAGTACAGGTAGAGTTATTAGTACCAGGAAAAGGCTTTTCTTCCCTTTTGACCCCACCTGTGCCACTGGTCATTCACCCGAAATGTGACCTTCCGGGCTGGAGGAGTATGAGTAGTTACTCCCAACATGAGTACCCCTGACCGACCCTTCTTTAGATCACTGGTTTTCCAAGTCTGTCGCCCGAGGACCTTTCTGCACGACAGAAAACTCGGTAAGCCACTCAGGCCTCCTGCTCTGAGCCATCTTAACAGCTATGGATGCGATCACACGACGATGCTATTTTAAATGGAACGTAAGTGAATTGTTTATACTAGGTGAATACAGACCCTGTCATCAAAATCGCTAATAACATAAGAGACTTACTGTGTCCTAGCAGGACGTGGTGATTCCTCTCCGTTCCCCTCTTCTACGTGAACTAGCACACGTGAACGTGCCTGTGAAGTTGGAAAAAAAAAATACCTATTCCAGTTTAAACTATAATAGAAAAACGATTATTGCCTTTTTTCCGCCAGGCTTGAGGGACACACTCTGGCAATTGTTCTGTTTTCCACAAAATTAAATGAGGAAACGGTCTGGTTTGTTTTCTCTTTGTTTTCAAGTCTGCGGTACCATTGATACATGGTTTAAAAGCATTCTTCCGAGGACCTAGTGGATTAAATCATTTTTATGTCCCCTAAGTACTGCCCCGTTGTGGAGAATTCTTGAGAAAAGTGTGGCACCTATCCAAAATCACATTCTCTGGTTTTTTTCCCCCCGTATTTGAATTTTTTCCTTATAAGTTAATGGAAAGGAAAGTGGTCAGTTTTTGCACTCAAGAAACAAGAAAGAAGGTGCAGACAGCTTTTATCTGGGACATTTTTAACTGATCGAAAGAATATTTTTAAGTATTAACTGCTTTTTGAAATTCTTGGCAGAGCCCTCTTAACCCTCTAACATAGAATGGTTGAATAAGATGAAAAGATTTTTTTTATTGTCTACATAAAAGAAAGCACCATGGTTTTTGCATCATTGCATAAATCTAAGAGATTATGCACACATAAAGAGGATGAGACCAAGCTGAAGGCTAAATGCCAACATCAACGAAAGCTTGTCTGAGTATTTGACACTGTGCATGATGGGGTGTGGTTCCACAGGGAGAGGACACTAAATATTTACACCCCAGGACATGTTTCTCTGGTAAAGCTTCTTGCCCTAGATTAATCTTCCAGCTCATACTATTACCCCCTTCTTTAACCATACCCCCTTCTTACACTTGGATTTTCTCCCATAAAACTTCATGAGAGGCTAAACCTTCTAGATCCAATCCCCTGCCCTCGCTTTTCCCATCTCTCCCATCTCTTTCTGTGGTCTTCGTGAATTCTGTTTTATTGTATGGACCTTCAGGTGAATTATCTCGGTTTACCACAAGTAGTAAAACACAAGCATGGCCCCCCCCAAGCCTCCCTCACAGCTCTTCCCCCCCCCACCCCCACCAAAGATCACAGCTCTATAATTAAGCTATTCTGTTGGTATCCCTTTCTCATCAATTCTCTGGAATTTTCCGGCAGGAGTTGTGATGTGTGCAACCCACATTGTTACCTAGTAATGCCGAGTCGCTGCCCAGTGCAGATAAAGTTCTGTGCACATTTCATGCCCTTTCCTCTCAGGCTTGAGAGTAGTAAAGGAAGTTATTGAGAGGAGTGTGTACTGTGAAGAATGGGGAGGTGTGCTTTCCTCGGCCACTTACCATCAGGCTCTGACTTGCCTTAGTGTCCTCTCCGCGCCATCTTGTTTGGCTTTATAGGCAAAGAATCGAAGAGGGTTTTCGAACATTGTGCGCTAAACTTTAGGAGGAATGCATGGTCCGTGTAACGGAGGAACATTTCAAAACTGGAGACTCAAATTACCATGGGAGACATCACAGAAAAGAATGGAATTTGAGCTGGATCTAGAAGGATGAGTTGAGTTCAGAAAAGTGGAGAGGGGAAGAGATTTCACTTAGGGGGGCCTCTGAAGCAAAGGGAGACAGAACAAAACAAGCCTACGAGACAGAGAATGGGCAGTTGGTGGAGTTCAGGAGTGGGTTGGTCAGCTCATAATGAGTCCTTTTTTTTTATTAAAAATTTTTTTAACATTTATTCATTTTTGAGAGACAGAGTGTGAGTGGGGGAGGGGCAGAGAGAGGGAGACACGAAATCTGAAGCAGGCTCCAGGCTCTGAGCTGTCAGCACAGAGCCCGACGCGGGGCTCAAACCCGCCAACCGTGAGATCATGACCTGAGCCGAAGTCGGACGCTCAACCAAGTGAGCCACTCAGACGCCCCCGTAATGAGTTCTTAGTGCTGAGCATCGTCGCTTGATTAATTCCTTGAGTGATCCACGCATTCAACAACTGGCTTCTCATAGCTCATAGGATGAAATCCACACCATTTCACTCACATGTGATTTCCTTATATGTTAAAATCTACTCCCCTCAACACTGTGTACCTAAACACCCGCCAGTAATATTGAAGACTTTCTTGACCCTTCCAACATGTCGTACTCCTTTAAATCTCTGTGTGTCTGCACAGACTGCGTCTTCTGGAGTCTACCTGGGGAATAATACCTCATCCTTCGACCCCAGTCGCAGCCTGATTTTTATTGTTCCTCTGTAGAATCGTAGGCATGTACGACTAAAGCTTTTATGCCATATTTTGTGCTGTCAGAGTGCACGTCTGTTTCCCTCACTCAACTAAGAGCTCCCTGAGAGCAGGGGATTGTTCCCTGTTCACCTTTATATCCATATCACCTAGCGGAGTACCCACCACATATGTAGCAAATCCTTAACAAATATTTGTTGACTAAACCGTGTGTTGAACGTTTAATTTACATCACGTATAGCCGTCTTTGAAGAGAGTCACCTAGAAGCAATGTGATTGACAGATCGAACATGGGTGATGCAGAGAGATCAGTTATGTGTATTTTTGGAAGTAGCTCATTTGCTAAAAAAAACATAAACAAGAACAAAAACAAACACTAGGGACTAGACACCTGTGAAATCGACAAAGAATAAAGGCTAGGACTTCATGCCTGGCTACTAGAGGCACGGGAGAGGGAAGGGTTACAGAGAACGAAGATTTAAGGTAACATGACAAAGAACAGGGCAGCGACCCTTGAAAAAAGAAGGTTACTTTCAGGCAAACGTGTTTTCTCCTACGTCAGATCTCCCGGTGTTGGTATTTGTCTCATCCCACCTCTGCTCTAAAGCCCGGCACTTTGTTCCCGTTCAATTAACTGGAACTAAGCTCGAGGTTCCTGTGGCTCTGATCCCCGAATCTGATCCGTCCTTAAGATAAGAAATAAAAATAGTTCAGCCACGCCGGCTACAATTTCCTACCAATGGAAGGTGTTCAGTGCATAGGTTTTTGAATATATAAAAAGGCTGTTTCTGCCTTTGGGAGCTGCAACTGAAGTGTTATACCAGGCAGATACACTGGGGTGCGCTACTGTGTAGCAGAGCCTAGCCGTGCCTCCCAGCTCTCAACTTTAAAACTCCAGAGAATTTGATGAGAGAGGGATCCACAAGAACATGACAAATGATGAGAGTTCAAACCTTGAGAGAAAAATGGGCTTATTGGTAAGAGACCTTTCTTTTCCTTTATTTACTGCTGTTACTTCTTCATTACAATAGCAAGCCTGTTGTTTTCATACGTGGCTGTGAAACGGTGTACAAAAAGCAATTTTATATGTATTGTAGAATTCAGGAGACATATTGGTAACCATGCAAAAATCATAGGAAGCATGGAGAAAGCTTGATTTTTTTTTTTTTAAGTCACTAAGGAGATTTTATTTTCTTTCAGACTGTGGTATAGATTTGTATATATATCTGAAGCTTAAATGTAATACAGGTTAAGAAATACATATATATATATATTTTTAAAGTTAAAATAAAGAATAGTGACTTGTGTAGAGATACATAATTTCCCTCAGTTACCAGAAGGTGGCACACCAGATTCTTCTTAAATACACAAAGGAAAGGAATAATATTAATAGGAATATAAAATAAGCTGTATTTAAAGATACGTTAATGTATTTGTAAGTAAAAAATAATGTAATTGCTATTTGCGTGGTGAGGCTTAATGCTAAAACATGGCAAATATTAATTCAACCCATTGTAGCTTTTTATGATTGCAAAATAATTTTTATGCGTATAGCGTTTTAAAAGTGGACTTTGAAATAGTATTGCCGTTAAAGAGATGCTGTTTTGAATTCATGGCTCCAAATAAAATAAATAAAAGACTTGCTACCTACCTTTACATAAGAAGTCCTTAGCTTGAGGATAACATTTTGGATAAGGTCTCTGCCAAGGTCTTTCTGACGGTACTATTAGACTCTGACTTTGATTGAGTTGTGACTTGAATAGTGCTTGTGAGATGACCCAGAAAGGAGCCCGAACTGTTTATTTTGAAGACAAAGTTAGATAAGGGTAACGCTTAGCAGCGGTCACTCTCCGTAAGCTAATTGCAACATGAAACGTAATAAAGGTGAATGCATGAAATGTGGCGTTAGCTGCTCCTACACTTTCTCAGAAAGTTGACTGGTGTCAGCCTATACCGCAGTGCTCCGTAGTAGGTCTCTATTTTGAGAGCTGCGTTCCTCGGGCAGTACCAGAAGTCTTGTCTGTTCATCGTTGTCTTTTATATTAGCCCGGAGGAGTGAGATACAGGAGAGTTCACAAAACCCAAATCTTCCGGTTAAGGAGACCGGTGCCTCTGTTTGTGTGTTTTTATTAATTATGAGCAGTATGACAATAAGAAAATTGGTAGTAAACGCACCTAGAAGAACATTAACCATCTGTTCCCTGAAAGCTTGTAATGTGTGTCATTTGCTCTCAGGTTTTTATGGCACAACAGTGGATCAGCAAAGAACTGAACTCTAAGCTTCAAAAACTAGAAAATGACAAAGCATTCCAAGGCCGGGTATATATTGACTGGAAAAGCCTTTCCTTCTGTCCCGATTTTGCCAGTTTAGTCTTTCAGATCAGCTGCCAATAGATGTTGCATTTAACGTCAGTCTTCATTCCAGACTTTCTGAAACATTAAGAGGGCTTCTAAAAACAAATAGAATCTTATGGCTTTCTTGTTAAGTTGTTTTTTTCTTTTTTTAAGTGAACTTACATATTTACAAGTTGTTCTGAGTGGTATTGACTGTTCAGGATTTATGAACATGGTTTATTAATTTGCAGCTAAAATATATATTCTGCAGAGCATGCTTTGAAAAATTGGAACTAAATACAGTAAAGCCACAATTAACCAGATTTTTTTTTTTTTTTTTTTTTTTTTTTTTTTGCACTCCACTTTCAGGAGACGGAGGCAGTTGTCTTTAAAACAAGCCGATTTCAAGGATATATTCAAAAAATCAACTTCGGGGTATGTCCAAGGGTCTGCATTTTCCTCTACCTTTTTGCCAGTGAGAATTTATTTGTATAAAAAAGACCCTGAGATACTAGAAGACATTCGGTCATCAAGGCAACGTGGAATAATGTCTAGGTTAATGTGTTTATGAAGCTGAAAAAAAATGATAAATTATCCTGTTACAAAAATACCACACACCATCTATTGTGCTCTGCATTTTCAAATGGGCTTTCCCAAACACAAGTTCAGTTGGTTTTCATAAGATTGCCGTGAATGGGACAAAGGGGCCCCTTCCCTATTTTACAGATCAGGGAGGGTACTATGGCAAGTCACAAAGCTAGTCAGTGGGAGACCACAACCAGACCACAGGTGCCCACGGCCGTGTCCTTCTCCATCCTTCCTGATCAAAAAGGTTTGAAACAAATTTTTCACTTTCACGTGCTATTGGACAATGTGTAATTTAGACTACCTTTGTTTCCTAATTGCTGGGACTTCACAGCCCCCACTCTGCGTATGTCTGTCGGTCTGCCTCTGTGCCTATCTCTCAGCCAGCTGGAGACCTTGCTTTCAGACTCACCCAGACCTGGAAGGATCTCGAGTGCGGGAGGGGCAAGATAATGGCCGTGGACGGTGCAGACTGGCAAGCAGTGGTGAGCAGCCCACGCTGATATGCTGGGGAAGGCCGGCGACCCAGAGGGAAAACAGCCTCGCCGTAGCTGGGGCTATCTCCGGTGGGGGGTGAGCAACCTTGACTCTAAAGCAATGTTTCTTCACGGGCGGTGGACCAGGCAGGAAAATCAACTGGGTCACTTGTATAAAATGCAGAGTGCTAGGCCCCACCTGCAGACTTCTACAGAAAATATTCACCCCAGGTGATTCTTAGGCCATACCAAAGTTTGCGAACACCTGCCTTCAAGGTATAGGACTTTTCCTGTGCTCTGCGTATCGGCGTGTAAAGAAAAGAGCCACCTTTCTTTGGTAGCATCCATGCTTCGTGTCAAAGTCTGTATGTGTCTCCACCCGAGGCATTCTCGCACTAGCCCCTGTGTATTATGTCGACTGGGAGGTGTTTTTGAAAGATTTGTGTCCATTTTAGACTTGAAGACAGTCAGGAGGCAAAAAGGTTGCTGTCGGAAGGTGAAAAATTAAGTTTTGAGATTTGAAGAGTTGGCCCAGTGACTGTGCAGACTGCCTGATTAGATCGTGGCCGGAGAACATGAGTTCTTTTGTATACTTGTAACATCCAGCAAAGTCGTAAGTTCTTAGTACTTACTGGTGATTGAACTAATTCAGCAGGCACCTCTAATTTATAGGCTTTGGGCTCGGCATAGTGAGTTGATTGATTTTGGTATTTGTGAAGTTCAAGGAGTCAATCTTGCACCGTCGGTAATGGCTAATAGAGGAAGGAGGCCTCGGTGAAAACAAATGCAGTGTAGTCAGCAAATGTGGAAACATGGTCCTAATTAATTTGCTAGGGCTTGTTCCCTGTTGGGAGGGTCCGATTAAGCTCGGTCTTGCTGCCTCTTTGCCCTTTTTGGGGTATAGGTTTCTGTGCTTTGCAGATCTGAATCTCGAAAAATGATTAACTCTGGAAATTCCCAAACAGAAATATTTTCATTTACTGACCGAACAACATCATAGGAAATTTCAATAACACGTCCAGACCTGGTGCTAGAAGACTCATAAAAAGGCTCAACGATGTCTGTGACTTAGATCCAGCTGAATAAGGAATGAATGAATAAGTAAATGCTAGCTAATTGGAAGATAGTATTTCACTCAAATGTTCTGTAGCTTCAGAATCCCACGAGAAGTAACTGGTTGTTTAAAACCTATATTTGAGAGGCGCCTGGCTGGCTCAGTCGGTTTAGGTCATGAACTCACAGCTTGTGAGTTACAGCCCCACGTCAGGCTCTCCTCTCTCAGCGCAGAGCCCGCTTTGGATCTTCTGTCTCCTTCTCCCTCTGCCCCTCTCCCCCCACATGTTCTCTCTCTCTCTCGGTCAGAAATAAGTAAACAAAAAAATAAAAATGAAGCGTGTATTTTATTTTGAAGACATGGAGTGGTTCTGAATTTACTGGCTGGAGCAGACAGACTTAGAAAGGCAGTCACGAAGCCCACGCCCCGTCTAGGTTAGGGGGCACCAGGCTGGCTCAGTATGAAGAGCGTGTGACTCTTGATCTCGGGGTCGTGAGTTCAAGCCCCACGTTGGGTGTAGAGATTGCTTAAATAAATAAACTTTAAAAAATAAAAGAAAAAAGAAAAAAAAATAAAAAAAATAAAAGAAATAAAAATAAATTGCATCTAGCTTAAATCTAGGGTCAACGTAGAAGATGAGGTATGTTTTTTGTTTAAAATATTTTTTAATGTTTATTTATTTTTGAGAGAGAGAGAGAGACAGAGCATGAGTGGAGAAGGGGCAGAGAGAGAGAGACACACACACACAGAATCCGAAGCAGGCTCCAGGCTCTGAGCTGTCGGCACAGAGCCCGATGCGGGGCTGGAACCCACGAACCGTGAGATCGTGACCTGAGCCGAAGGCGGACACTCAACCGACTGAGCCACCCAGGCGCACCTGAAATATGTTTTTTGCTTCCTCATATCAAAATTGCATTTACTTTGGTTAGTGATAGAACATGAGATCTACTGGATCTTCCCCCCACTGGACAACCATTGCATCCAAGTAACGAAGTTAGACATAACTTTGAAACTGTGTTGTGGTTAGTTCGTAACACGTGAGCTCTTTATAGAACATGAGTTAATGATGTCTGACATCATAGAATTTTCACTGAATTAATTGCTAAGTACGTTTTGAGGCATGACAGTTTTAAATTGCACGCTTTTTGTCTTGCTTCTGTAATTTAGACTTACCACCACATATTTGTTATCTTTCAAGGTAAGATATACCCGCCTTCTTTCCCTAAGAATAAAATCTTTCTAACGTAAGATCACCCAAGAGAAGAATTCTAAATTAGAAAATGAGAAGGATCTGAAAATAGTTCAGAAAACAGAGGTATTGAACTGGTTGCTGAATTTCTTGGATACCATCATAGGAGGCAAATAGCATGACTATAAACTATATATCTTTATGAAGACTTTCGAGCCCCATGTTATGGCAACAGGTCACAAGGTTCGAGTCTGACATTGAGTCTTTTTTTTGGAATTTAAGATTTTCTCCTTCGTGTCTGGTTACAGCCTTTAATATTTAGTCAATAGTAGTTTCTATAGATGTATATTCCTAGGAAATTTGAAATTGTAATAGTTAGGCCCAGGAAATGCTCAACATAAAATTAAACTAGTTGAACATAAAGGGCCCCTTTTCGTGGAAATTTTAAGTAGTATTGTATGATCTTAATGAGTCCTTACGATTGGCTTTCCATGAAAGAGTTTACTTCTAGATCTCATTTTTTAGCTATAACATTTATGGTGCAGATGTGCATGTGGTAATAACTCTTTGGGTAAAAGGAAATAAGTATCATTTTTTAAATAGTAGCATGATTTCACTAATTTTAATTGGAATGTTGAGGAAAATGTCATACGTTACTGTAAAGGCCTTTCAGTAACTCGGAGTTTTATAAAAGCATAGTCATGGCTGAAAGAATGTAGAATATAAGCAAATGTTGACTTTCCTTAACTAACATGCCTTTTGAGATTGGGTATATATGATGTGCTTATTATTGAAAAGTTTTTTGTGGTGCCGGGGTGACTCAGTCGGTTAAGCATCCGACTTTGGCTTAGGTCATGATCTCATGGTTTGTGAGTTTGAGCCCTGCATCGGGCTCTATGCTGGCAGCATGGAGCCTACATCATATCCTCAGTCTCCCTCTCTCTGTTCCTCCCCTGCTTATCCTCTCTCTCTCTCTCTCTCTCTCTCACTCACTCAAAAATAAATAAACTTAAAATAAGTTTGGGGAGCCTGGGTGGTTCAGTCAATTAAGCATCTGACTTCAACTCACGTCATGATCTCACAGTTCATGAGTTCAGGTCCCACGTCAGGCTCTGTGCTCACAGCTCAGAGCCTAGAGCCTGCTTTGGATTCTGTGTCTCCTTCTCTCTCTGCCCCTCCCCTACTTGCACTCTCTCTCTCTCTCTCTCAAAAATAAACAATAAACATTAAAAATTTTTTTTTTTAATTTAAAAATTAAAAAAAGTTTTTCGACCGTCATAGATAAACATTATTAGGAAGTATTTATTCTCATTAAAATAGTTCAGGATTTATAGGGGCATCTGGGTGGCTCAGTCGATTAAGCGTCCCAACTTTCGCTCAGGTCATGATCTTGCAGTTAGTGGGTTTGAGCCCCACGTTGGGCTCTGTACTGACAGCTCAGAGCCTGGAGCCTGTTTCGGATTCTATGTCTCCCTCTCACTCTGCCCCTCCTCCACCCATGCTCTCTCTCTCTCTCTGTCTCTCAAAAATGAATAAACGTTAAAAAAAAATTTTTTTTAATAAAAAATAGTTCAGGGTTTATAAAAAGATTGTAATATTGCTTATTCTTTTGTTTTCATGCAACTTTTATGGTTTTGCTTCTATATTTGATGCCAAATTAAAATAGAAGTAGTGAAACTATTTGAAAAGCTTTATATGAACGTATTTTTTAGCCAGGAGAGCCATAGTCTTTTTGTTTGTTTGTTTGTTTGTTTTTCAACGTTTATTTATTTTTGGGACAGAGAGAGACAGAGCATGAACGGGGGAGGGGCAGAGAGAGAGGGAGACGCAGAATCGGAAACAGGCTCCAGGCTCTGAGCCATCAGCCCAGAGCCTGACGCGGGGCTCGAACTCACGGACCGCGAGATCGTGACCTGGCCGAAGTCGGAGGCTTAACCGACTGCGCCACCCAGGCGCCCCTTGTTTGTTTGTTTTAAGGTTTTTATTTTTAAGTAATCTCTACACCCAACGCGGGCCTCAAACTCACAACCCCGAGATCCAGAGTTTCATGCTCTATTGACTGAGCCAGCCAGACACCCCAGGAAATCCATATGCTTTTTTTAAGTTTATTCATTTATTTTGCAGAGTCCGATGTGGGGCTTGAACCTATGAACTGTGAGATCATGACCTGAGACGATCAAGAGTCAGATGCTTAACCAACTGAGCCACCTAGGTGCCCCTAGGAGAGCCATATTCTTAACTTTCCTTTCAGTAGCACTGTGTATTTGTTTTTATTTTTCATTTTTTTAAGGAAGGTCTACGTTCAACGTGGGGCCTGAATTCACTCCCCTGAGATCAAGACTCACATGCTCCACCAACTGAGCCAGCCAGGTGCCCCAACACTGTACATTTTTAATGGCTTTTTTTGTGATAAGTCTTCAGGTTTAATGTACAAACACATCAGAAAAATCTAATGATGGTTTGGCTGTTTTATTTATAATTTAAGAGATACTTAGGAATTTGCTGGGAGACAACAGATAAATTATCATTATTTGAGATGAGAGCAGACATCATAAGTGATGCATTTATTTCATTTTTAAAAAGCATGTATTCTGGGTGATTTTCTTCAGCATATACTTATTTTTAACAAGATAATGTATATATCTAATTTTTTTCATTTTAAGGAATTCATAGCCTAAAATTATCAGATTAACAGGTGAATATTCTTTTTACCTGAACTCTGCTTTTAGAGCAGAGTCAAGATTTACAAATCCTTCCAGGATATATCCTGGCTTTGATACACAATTCTTTTTTGTTTTTTTTTTTAATTTTTAGAAATGCTTATTTTTGAGAGACAGAGAGAGAGACAGAGTGCAAGCGGGGGAGGAGCAGAGAGAGAGGGAGACACAGAATCCAAAGCAGGCTCCAGGCCCTGAGCTGTCAGCACAGAGCCCGACGCGGGGCTCGAACCCATAAGCTGTGAGATCGTGACCTGAGCTGAAGTCGGACGCTGAACCGACTGAGCCACCCAGGTGCCCCAGAACAGAATTCTTATTACATCACCCCTCTGCTTGTAAACTTCTCTTTCAGTTTACCCGACAAATATTTACTGAGTGCTTTCCTGTGTGCCCGGAGCAGTGCTCAGTTAGGAAGATACAAAGATTTGGGGACTCCTTGAGGGAGGAGCAGGGAGGGTGTCTCAGGCAGATGAAGTCGCACAGTGGGGACATAGGGTGCACTAAAGCATGGCCACTAGACACATTATCTCTATCTGATGGCGATAAATAAAATGCCTCTCTAAACTGCCTTTTTCAAACACTTTGAAAATTAGAATGCAAAATCAGGTATGTGATTTAAAAAGGTTTTTTTGTCTACCACCACCACACATGATACAAACACTTTGGTTTGGGGTTTGAGGCAGTTGTTAATAGGGGGGAATACTTAAGGATCGATTTCGTTTGCGCATGTCATGGATGTGCAAAGACCTACTTGGGCGTGTGGATTTGGGAATCATCTATGAATGAGGCACTCAGGGGTAGCCAAGGGGGAGAAAAAAAAACTTACAGAGTTTACTAGACTTACAGATTTTACTAGAATCTAGAGACTACAGAAAACACAAGATGGAAGAAAGGGCAAGAACTTCCAAATTTCCCATTCAGTGCTAATCCTTTTTTTTTAGAGAGTAAGGATAGTCAGAACCTGTGGGCCCTTGGGTCCCCAGCAATTGGACCTTCCTTGTCACCTGCTCAGTCCCTCTGTATTTGCTGTCCTACCCCAACTCCTGTCTTAGTCCCATAACCTCATTCACTGGACCCCCAAGTATAAAAGTTGCCACATCCCTTCCGTCCAGCCATTCCCCTCCTCGCCCTTTTTGTCCTCTCCTTTTGTCCCTTTTCCTGTTGTTTCCTGGCTTGCCGGCTTACCATCCCCACTTATGGCTGTTCTGTGCCTCCTTCCCCCAAAACTCAGTATCCTTCTCTTTTGAACATGTCAAAGACGGGAAGAGTGCTTGCCTACACTTTACTCCTGCCAGTGGGGAGGAATTGTGTGTATGCACATGCGTGCATACACGCACGCATATGTATGCATGTGTGCTGGCACGACAATTGTGTTTTTGTGCTTGTTTGTATTGTGAGAAAGGGGATAGCTACTATATTAATCCCAGACATAGTCATAGGTGTAAATCCTTTGCGGGACTGTAAGGATCCACCCAGCTCTGTTAAGGAAATTGACATGTGAGAAGGTACTTCTAAAAGATGAAGTTACTCACGACTTTCCAACATAGTCAACCTTTGAGAAACATCTGGGATTTTCTGTTTTGATTTTAGCAAGGCTACATATCTGAGTATCTAGTAAAAAAAAAAAAAAATAATGCATTTGATATTCAGTTTCCTGAAACAACTCAAGGAGGTACACACAACACCCATACGCGCGCACACACACGTATATGTGGCCATTCCTGTGAACGGTTCCATTTTCTATAATAAGGCGCCCTGAATGTTTTAAGATTTTTGCTCTGTTGTGCGGAAGTCCATTTTTTTGTGTGCTCTAAAAGGTTTAACATTTTCTACTTGGTCACCTTCCAAATACTCTTACTGATTGGTAGAACAGAACAGAACACACGATTTGGCTTAATCTATGGTCCGATCTGAGCAATGCAAATAATGTGGATATCCCAGATTAGTCCGAGGAGACACTGTCAGGATCGAAGAGAAGCTTACACGGCGCCTGCTCACACAAACTGTGGTTAATGCTATCAGTCTCTAGTTGTACCTACCACAGGATTAACCAAAACTTGCAAGGAAGAGGTAGGTCAGTTCTTAGGGAATATCAGGAAAATATGGAGAGAGAGGTCAGATAATGCAACATCATAGTCAATTCATCGAGTGGGGTGATGGCGGTAAAGGACTTTAACGGTCAGCCAGTAGTTAAACTGTCCTATAAAATTATTTAGAAACATTGATGTTTAGAAAAAAAAAAATACACCCCTTCCTGGGTATTTCACTTCTCTTCCATACTATGACTGGCTTAATTTTTATTTACTTTTTTCTCCCTCCTCCTATTTAAACACCTTCTGCAGTGAAGATTTTGCAAATGGATTCTAGAGTGGGAGTCTTAGACCAGCAGATGGAACATTGGGCAGGTTAACATCTCTGGGCCTCAGTTCTTCATCTGTACAAAGAGGGTACTGAGCAAGGTGATGTGTAAGAATTCTAAAAGAATTCCATGTTGCAAGATTTGGCCAAGAATGACACTTTTTGTGGCCTTGGCCAAGTCCCCACATTGTCCTTTGTTTATGACATCTCTGAAATATGCACTTCACAGGTATTTTTAAGTGATTCATTAATGTTCCTAAAATGCTTTGACGAGCATTTGCGTATGTTGTCTTTCTATCTTGTCTCTTTTGCGTGGTGGGGTCCATAGTAGAAACCAAATGTTCCATAAATGAAATCACTGTTTCCTATGAAGTCAATGAGGGTTTTTGACATTTCCCAGCCTAAGTATTAAAGTAGTGGGACACTGAGCCTGCGTAAAATTATATTTAAAACCCACACTTAATCATTTGCTCCCTTTCACTCTGTAGGTGAAAACATTTTCAGTTCCAGAATGTAATGGTAATTACACTCGATAGTTGGCTACTGGAGTCACCGTCAGGGTAGTAAAATCTGATTCATTTGGACTCTACTAATTTGCAATTGGGGTGATTTTACCTGGCTGAAGTTTATTTCTAAACAGTGTACGAAGAATGATGTTAACCAAATTAATAGCGTAAAGCGTATTTCATGGACTATATTTATGCTTAAAGGAATTCTTTTTAAAGCCTTTGGCATATGAGTTGCTTGCTCATGAGAGATAATTACAAATGACTCCTAGCAATTTATTAAAGCAGAAAAACTGAACAGAAATAAATGGTCACCATCAGATGTAAGCTTTTAGGGTTTGGGGTCTTTATAAGCACCGAGGGTGGTGTGGAGGGAGCAGTCTTATTTTCTTTTCACTTTGAGCAAATATTACAATTGTCAGAGGTCCACAAGAACAGGTTCTAAACTTTAAGAGAAATCTAGGTTGGAAATTGACATAGATGATTTGTTGGTGCTGGTTGATTTCTGTGGGACCTGAGGTTAGACAAAGATTATGTTGCTTTTTTTGAATAAGTTGATTGTTCACAGAAAGCTAATAACTGCAGAACCTTTGCAATAAAGTCATCTTCACCTGTTTGGAGACTTGGAAAACTATACATTCACCCTATTTCCCCCTCATAAATGTTGAGTGCACTTTACAGACCGCTCGAAACGCTTCACTAACCATGTTTTTATATAGGTTTGGCGGGGGGCGGGGGTCTTTGTTCTCAGAAGTTCTATTTGCAGTTACTGTTTTGTAAGATTTTCATAAGCTGGAAAGTGGTTGAGCTTCCTTTCTAAAACGTCCCCTCCTTGCTACCTACAGCTAGTTTGTGTAGCTGTTTTGTGTTTTATATTTGTAAATGTTTGAGAATGCTTCACCTTTTTGGATTGGAACATTCCAAACTTGCTTGATGGGTGTGTGTGTGTGTGTGTGTGTGTGTGTGTGTATTTTATTCTTGGGGTTTCCAACAAGTTGCCACTCCTGATTGTTGTACCCGGAAACTTTTTGTCCCATAACTCTTCAGAGTTTTTACACAAAGCCTTCTAATGTAAAATATTGACTATGGTTTATTTGCATTAGTGGTGCTTTTTGTTTTTAACCTTTTACATGTACTTTGCTCATTAGGGTATTTATAAATACTCCTTTCTCAGATTCCTCTGAAGATTTCTATGAGACAGTTTTGTGTGTGGGCACTAAAAAGAGAAATATAATTTAACTTTTTCAGTTGTTTGCCTGGGTGTTTGGGGGTGTTTGTGTAGGATAGATTGGATTAAAAATTATTTGTGAGTTAGTGATGGCTGACATCTCCTTACTATTTGATAGCATTTGTGCATTACTGGTCAGGATTTCACAAGAAGCTTTCTCTCCATATATGTATGTTTGCTTGTGGTGTGTGTATATACTGAATGTACATGTATGGTTGGCTTTCATAGGAAAATACTTTGGGCCTGAATATTGATGTGGATCTTAAAGGACGGTTAGTTGTGATTACCTTAGCTCATTGCACACTGTATTTCTGGTACATTAAATTCTGTATTTTGGAAGTTTGCAAAGTAGTTGCTTCCTCTGGTCACATTCATCTGTGCCTTTTTTGAATACAGATAAGAAAGCCTCTTAAGGGACCACGTCTCAATCTTTTCAATTAAAACTAGGAATAATTTGGAAAGAGTATCCGAAAGCCAGCTACTTAAGTTAGGAGCAGAAGTTTATTGTTTGCATACAAACTTGAAAAGAAATATGAGCTCTTTGTCACTGCAGTGATTTTTTTGGTGGCTTCCGCGTCAAGGGCAGTCTGCTTTTCCTAAGCTTGCATTGGCGAAGGCAGATAATTCTGGTTATATAGGTAGATGTTGAGTGATGGCGACTTGCCTACATCAGGGGTGAAATTGTAAAATTCTTCAGCCTGTAAATAAAGAGTTCAGCATAATACCCGTCTGTCCTATGTTCACGTCTCAGAATCGTGTAGAAAATTTGTGAGTTGGGTGCTTGAAAGAGAAACTTAAAACAACGCCCCCCCCCCTCCCGCCCCCGTCACTTTCAGGGCACTTACGAGGATGCTATTTTCTGGCAGTGTTTTAAAGCAATATAGATGAAACGTCTACTTGCCACTGCTTTCGCGAAATACCTCCAGTTGCCTTTGACAGCAGCTTGAATTTTTCAATCTCCTTGTCAGTCACTAACCCCTAGAGGTTACCGGACCCGCCGCTGAGCTTTGGAACGTCCCTGCTGGACACCTGCTTGGCCGGCAGCATTGGTCTCTCCTCTAGGCAATTTGTGAGCTCTTTGGGGGTGGGGGAGGAGGCGAGAGGGGGGGTGAGCGCGAGGGGACGTAGGGGAGAGAAGAAGGGGAGGGCAGCCTTGAATTAGATTGTTGATAGCGTCCCTCTGAGGACTGCTATTAAGAGCACGCTACTCTGTGCTCTGCTGCAGAAGACAGAGTGGTATTCGTGTTACCACAGCATGTTGTCACTGTATGCGATTTTGCTCATCCCGGCTTGGAAATAAGAATAGGCAAAGGAGAGCAACTTGAATCAGAAGCCACTAGAAGAGCGGGCAGAGTTCTGCAGCAGTTTATATTTGTTCTTACATTTTGCCTTCTTCTAACTGGAAAACAGAGAGACTGGCAGTTTTTAAACGGGCTTTTCCCATAATGGCATTCTTGTATTGTGTGGCCAGAGCTCGCACAGGAGGAAAGCAGGCTGCCGAATTTAGTCACTGATCTCTATTAGCTGTGGCCTAAGGCTATGCTGAGGTTTATATCCCATTTGTATTGTTGCAGCTCAAAAGAAGAATGTTCAGAGGATGACAAGTGTATTCTGAGTAGGTATGTTGTTTCATTTTCCTGTGAAACCCTTCTGTTTTTTTTTTCCTGCTACTATTGGTCAGAAATCAGGTTAATAGGTGCAGAATATAGTACAGGGCTGCAGTATCCCTGTTAAGGTAGAACAATGGTGTTGCAAGCTTAAAAAAAGAGAGAGAGAGAGAGAGAGAGAGAGAGAGAGACAGAAAGAAAAAGAAAGAAAACCCCAGCCGCTTTTATTAAATAAAGCTGCATTGTGTGGTATGCACAGTGCAGTCTTAAAAAAATATATATATACTGCAGTCAACGCTTTCCTAACGAGGTGGCACTATTGTTGAGTTAGAACGATAGAATCATCATCTTGCTTTAGGGGACAGGAGGATTTAAAGGAGGTACCTTGCAGCCCTATTTTACAGATTGGAAGCGTCGGTTTCAGGGCACTGGCAGGATCGTTGGCTTGTTCTCGGCGGCTGCCGCTGCCGTGTCGGGGCTGTGTGGAATGGAAATCCTAGTTGGTACTCTGTCATGGAAACGCTGTTTACTGTTATTGTAGTACCGTAGTGACAACATGCCATTGAAATGGAAAACGGGCTCTCCTGCTATCTGGAAATTCCCAGTTCCTGTGCTTAAAACATCCAGGTCAACTCCACTTTCTCCAGCATACATGTAAGTGAGAGAAAAGAGGATATTAAAGTGGGCTTTCATTCGTGGATCAACCTTGTGGCAAAAAAAAAAGGGGGGGGGGTAAAAATCCCAAGCAGCGACATCCCAAAACCCACAAGATCAAAAACCTCAAGCTTGCTTATCATTAAATATATTGGCATGCCCACGTCTTACCTTCGGTTTGTTGTGCTAGGAGTTTGTTTATTTTCATTTAACGTGCTTAATGGTGATCGAATTACTGATGTAAAAAAGTCTAAAGGTATACCTAAGGAATTGCATGAGGATAAACTTTGATCTTTTACACTGGTTGGATTTTTTGCTGAATTTTTGTATATCTGAAACACTTAGATGACTTCTTTTGTGGTTGATGTTGGTGTGGTGTTAAATAGGGAAATGTGTCCTATAATTTTTTTTTTTTTTTTGATGAATCTGAAACATTCGGAGTTAACGCATTGATCAGAAAATGGGTCTTTTAATCCGGACTTTTATTCTTGCGTTGTGTATGAATATTAATAAGTTTGGTGTTTATATCTTTCCCGGTTGTATAATTCAAGTTTAGAAGTGTAAGTTCAAATTTGTGCAAGTTACGGTTCTATGAATAGCTACATATCTACATGGAGTTGCAAAGTATGTTCTACAAATGCCTATTTTAGAAATTTATTTTAAGTAAATATATACTAAAACATATTGGGAAGTCTTGCTAGAATTTTTCAAAATCTTATTTTTTTTAATTTGCAAACTGTTGCCTTAGAAACAAAATCCAGGAGATGTAATAAAATATCCTTTTGAAATATTGTCTGTGAAGCTTCTTTTTTTCCTTTCGGTGGAGGAAGGAATAAGGGAAAGGTAGACCCTTTTTTTTTTTTTTTTTTTAATATTGGTACGAAAAGGGCTTATGAGTGCAAGGCTGTTTCAACTGTGTTTCCTTGAAAATATCTTTCAGTAGGAAAGATGTGAAAAATTCTTCCTGCTTTAGGTTAATTGTGTGTTTAGAAAGCCGGTGAGGTGCCATTCTGTTACTTAGGTTTTTTTTCTGCCAGGTTCAGATGCACAGTGGTATCTTCTCTGGTTCTTTGAAAGGATTTCAGCTGCCGAGGAAGGGTGCTCATCTTCTCAGTCCAAACGCATCTTTCCCTAGAAAGCGCTGAAAAATCAGCACGTTTCAGAGTGAAATCCTGTCATCGTGTCGTTTTCAGATAATTTTTTATGTCCTTCCTTAGAGGTGCTTCAGGTGATTTTCTCTGTCTGTTAATTTTACTCTTCCTGTAAAGTTAAAACTTTATATTTGTAAGAAAAAAGGGGTGGGGGGGAGATTGGTTCTACTTGTTTCTCAAAAGCTGAATGTGTCAAAAGCACCAGTTAGTGGAGGTGCTGAGTTAATGGAGCTCCTTCAAATAATTTGAGAAAATGAGATGTGCCTGTTGACTTTATGAATCTTGGCTGGTGAGAAATGAGCAAAGATTTACCAAAAGCAACTTAATTGTGAAAACAAAACAAAGCATACACGCCCCAAAACTTAAAATCAGTGGGGTACAATAAATAATGGCTAATAATGAGTCTTATCTTCCTACTATATTTTACTATACAGAAGATCCAAATTGCAGCTGGTTTTCCAATTTTTAGAGACGGTTAAAAATTTTTTTTATATTGTATTAATTCATACTAGCCACAGGCTCAGATACAGCCTAGTGAAACATCTTGAATGAATCCCTTTCTTCCTTTTAAGCAGTCACCTCTTTGACCTGATGATATGAATGACTTGATATAGATGGCAGAAGCTAGAAAATTCCACAGAGCTTTGCATGTTGATGTTGATTCTTGGTAGTGGCACAGAGGTAGAATGGACAAATATACTTGAAGGGCTGGCGTTGGGTTACACTGTTTTGACATTGTGACAGTCTATATTATTAAATTGGCCTTAACTTATTTTTCTTTATAAATAAATTAACACAGGCTTTAAAATATTATGTAAATGTACACAGGGAAAATGTTAAATATAGGAAAAGACTAGCGTGGGGAGGTTACGTTGGGCTTGTAAATACATTGCTTAGTTTTTGACTGTTTTAGGTTGGAGTTCATTGTCTTGCTTGGCCAGAAATAAAAATATCATGGGTAACATGTTGTAACTATTCCACGACACTTCACACACAAGGATACTTAAGTTGAGCATAATTTTTGCTCTCAAAAATTATAAAGACTAAGTTAAAACACTGAGTCAAGAAACATTATATTTGCTCTCACAGTTGCTGAGCCGGCAGACACAGGTTAAATGGTTAGTGGTGTCTTTGAGTCTAAAGCCTTTGCCCTATGATGGAACAGTTTAATTCCGACTTTCGGGTCAATTGCGATATTTTATAATTTGTCTACAAGCTCACGTATAAACATTTAAAATATTATCTTGGATATAGAGTTCTGGACAGTGACGAGAAACATCCTTTTATACGTTTGCTTGGGCAGTATTGGTTTGTAGTGTTTTCGCATTATTTACTGTGATTTGTCAGATACACGTGACGTGGTTTTCGTGGAAGATGTGGGTAGTTTTTCCTAGACTGAGATTTCAAGAAAAATATTTTCGGTTGTAGTCAAAATGTGCTGTAGTAATTGAGCAAGCATGGAAAAACTGTCAAGGCTCCTTGTGGGCTCGTTCTCAACCTGGTATAGGTGCCCCTCAGCTAGAGCTCCTGTGTTGGTGCCGTAGGTAGGGCGGTGCTGGCACGCTGGTGAAAGGTACAAGAGACAACACTTCAGTTACTGCAAACACTGCGCAGAAAGGCAGTTCTTCCCTTGTGGATTTCAAACCCAAGTGGGTCTTCTTTCCCCGTCTTGAGAGCCTGACTGAGAGTTGCAAGCTCTCCATATTTTTCAGGTTGATTGATGATAAGGACAACGTTTATGACGACATTAAAGAAAATGGTTTCTTCCATAGCATAAAGCGCTCTCCGCACTCTATTATCGTATGCTTCGGGAATAGTGGAGTGGTACCTTGAAGACAAAAGATTTAGGGAAAAAAAAATCCTTTGGCCTTCAGGTAGCTTGGTTACCAAATACTTCGTCTTTAACTGGGTAGATCTGGTCTTCCTTCAGCTTCCATTTTGCACCCTTGCAGGGTGGTGTGCCATCCACGTGGAATGGGATTCTCTGAAGGGACCGTCTTGATGGAAATCTGAGTGACGTGTTTGTGTTACCCTCTGTTCAACAGTAGGTTGAAGTTCAGCCTTAGCCTGAGGGAGGATCTCCTGGTCAGGGTAAACTGAATTAGTAAAGACTGCGCTCCTGACAGGTGTGCACCATATAAATTAACCTGTCCTTTTGCCTAAATTAATAAAGCTGAAAGGGCAGTCACATCTAAGTAGCTTTCTGGTATTTTGGTATTCATTGTTTTAAAACAGCAAATGATTCCTTCAGGCTAATGTTCTAGGGTTAACGTATTGTTAGTTTCTAAGGGCACACTGAGATAGAACGGATTAGCATTAGCAATCCTTTCATGTTTTTTTTTCACAAGCAGTAACTTTGGATAATAACCGTGTGGCAAAAAGAGGAAGACAATGGGTAGGAATTAACCAGTGCAATGTAACAGTGAATTCTAGCAAGGCAGACGCTGTGAGATGTTTTCCTTCGAATTTCACCTTTCTCAGGCTAAAAGGCAGTGAGCATAGAAGGAGTTTAGTAAATTAGACTTGTCCCCCGTTAGCTAATGCACTTGCATTCGGTTAGCTTCCTGTTTACAATTACTTTGTTTAATATGTAAAATGGAGTTTGTAGTAAATATCAATAGCACAGTATTTTACAGCAACTGCTTTCTGTCATTTCATCATTAAAATTCAGTATCTGGATTTCCTGGGAAAAGATGGTGCATCCTAGAGAAGTATCCCTTGTTTATGGGTGATTCAAAAAAGAGATCAAATAAAACTAGGCATTTTCTAAATTTGACATCTTTTCTGTTCCCTAAGATTGTCGGGGGGGGGGGCCCCCCCCCCGCGCCGGCGGGGCGAGCGAGGGCGGGGGTGGGTGAGTGAGGGTGGGTGTGTGTTGGAGGGTG
>NW_024420442.1:1547882-1586888 GCF_014898765.1 Herpailurus yagouaroundi | reverse complement strand
AAAGTAGGGAATAAAACAAAACCTTGTGGTTTTAGAAATCGTATTTTATTTAGCAAAATACTTCTTAAATTGATAATCTCAAATTAGAAAAGAATGTATTTAGCCACTTTCACCATTAGCGTCTACATAAACTTTTATTTCTGTCTGCTTAATTTGTTTTTACTAAATGTTCACTCTAACAAAATTACGTGGAGAAAAAAAACGTAAATGTAACCTCCTTTAAGACTTACTAATGGAAAACCATAGAGATAAATGTGACCTTAGAGGTCCTTTAGAGAATCCAAACCCCCTTTAAAGCAGGAATCCTTTCTGCGACACCTCTGAAAGATGGTAATACGCATTCTCCTTAATCACTGTCTGTGACAGAGAGCTCACTACCTCACTCCTTGCATTGAGTCTTGTTTTCCGGACCTTTCACTCTGCTGGCTGTCCTCACCCAGATAGTTTTCTTGTGTTAATCGTTATACAAGATAATACATCTGAAAGCAGTGCTCCCTGGGTGGTCCAACTAGAAGACACTTTGCCCCTTTTATATAGATGCTCTGCTTGTCTTAGAGCCTGGGATTATATCATTTTTTAATCATAGGATTCACACCGTTCCATAGTGAATTCCCCGTTTACAAACTTCCTCCCCAGATTTTTTAGTCTGAGGAAGCCTGGCATGTGCAAGTGAACGTAAAACTTTGTTTTAAAGCCAATTGTGTGTGTGTTTTGAAAGATCTCTTGAAGTCCTTTTTACATAACTGAAGAATACAGCACAAAGAAACTTGCAAGACAGAAAGCTAGTATTTCTGATGTTTTCGGAACTTTCCAAGAATTGTACCTGTCAAGAATTAATCTAGATTCATTTCTTTTAATATACTTTAATGTTCCTTCCAAGTACCCCTGGAAACACTCGCCGCAGAGGGAAGAGGCGGAAATGCAAATCTCACATCCTCATGGGAAGCCTGGAGTTACTAAGAATTCTAAGGATTCCAGACATTCTGCTTGAAAGTTAGAATATTTAGAGGAGAACCTAAGTAGGGCCCAGTGAGGGGGAGGGGAAAGAAAGATGTAAGAGAGAGGCAAGAATTTGTGTGAATGACTTGAACTTGTGGTTTAAAGAGTCCAGAATTGCAAGCACTGTGCATGATGGTATTTTAAATCGAAATGGCAACCACTGTGTATTGCTTTATTTCCTCAAGACTGTCAGAAAGAGGCAGGGTCCGTGGAAGATTCTTGGGGAATTGGTATATAAAGAAGTTGCTGAGTAATCCCTTTGTGAAAGCGCTCAGTGCTTTCTCACTCACCTTGTATATTGACGTTATAATCTTCAGAATTACTCGCTTTGTGTTCTGTGCCAGGCACAACTCTGCTGGGTATTAGGGCTCTAGTCCTTGCAGTCATTGAAAATGACTATTCTTGGGGCACCTGGGTGGCTCAGTCGGTTGAGCGCCTGACTTCAGCTCGGGTCACGATCTCACAGTTCATGAGTTCAAGCCCCGCATCGGGCTCTGTGCTGGCAACTCAGAGCCTGGAGCCTGCCTCCGATTCTGTGTCTTCCTCTCTCTCTGCTCCTTCTCCACTCATACTGTCTGTCTCTCTCTCAATTTATTTTACTCGCGTGAAAATTCTGAGCCAAGATAATCAGGTTAATTTTTTTTTTAAGGTTTATTTATTTTTGAGACAGAGCGAGAGACAAAGTGCAAGCCGGGGAGAGGCAGACAGAAGGAGACACAGAATCCGAAGCAGGCTCCAGGCTCTGAACTGTCCGCACAGAGCCCGACGCGGGGCTCGAACTGATGAACCGTGAGATCATGACCTGAGCCGAGGTCGGACGCTTAACCGACTGAGCCACTCAGGCGCCCCTCAGGTTAATTTGTATTTACTGTATTTTCAGTATTGATAATGGATTTAATGGGAATGAAAACACTATAGATGAGAAAGGTGTCTGGGCCGAATGTGAAGATAGGAATTGAAAATAGATACCAGATTTGATGTTTACTTTTGAGATTTCTTTAAGAATTTATTTATAAAATTTTTTAAAGTTTATTTACTTTTGAAGGAGACAGAGACAGAGCAGGAGCAAGGGAGGGGCAGAGAGCGAGGGAGACACAGAATCCGAAGCAGGCTCCAGGCTCCGAGCTCTCGGCACAGGGCCCGACATGGGGCTCGAACTCACGAACTGTGAGATCATGACCTGAGTTGAAGTCAGACACTTAACTGACTGAGCCACTGAGCTGCCCCCAAAGATCTTATTTTTAAGTAATGTTTACATCCTGCATGAGGCTCAAACTTACTACCCCGAGATCAATGTTTTTTTTTATTCTTTTTTTTTTTTTTTTTTTAATTTTTTTTTTCAACGTTTATTTATTTTTGGGACAGAGAGAGACAGAGCATGAACGGGGGAGGGGCAGAGAGAGAGGGAGACACAGAATCGGAAACAGGCTCCAGGCCCTGAGCCATCAGCCCAGAGCCTGACGCGGGGCTCAAACTCACAGACCGCGAGATCGTGACCTGGCTGAAGTCGGACGCTTAACCGACTGCGCCACCCAGGCGCCCCTTATTTTATTCTTTGAGAGACAGAGAGAAACAGAGCACAAGCAGGGGAGGGGCAGAGAGAGAGGGAGACACAGAATCCAAAGCAGGCTCTGAGCTGTCAGCGCAGAGCCCGATGCAGGGCTCGAATCCATGGATGCGAGATCGTGACCTGAGCCGAAGTCAGACGCTCAACCAACTGAACCACGCAGGCTCCCCGATGGTCACGTTTTTAAACAAGAGGAACGGAATGCCATCCTATAAGTTGGACAGGATGTAGGTGCTTTATACGCACACAAGGGTACATATTTTACCTTTCAAGCAGCAAGAATTTGACCCTGGTCCGTAGGATGTAATCTTAGTGAAAAATAAAATTATACTCTGTTTTCAGCGATAGTGAAATATTTTCTCTGGTGTTACATCCTATGACGAGGGCATATGTTGATTTTGCCCCATGTTGCCACATTTATGGTATGGTAAGATAAGAGCATCTCCAGCTGTGTGGAGATAGGGAGATGATTCAGTAGAGAAAAGCAATTAACTTAGCCTTCCCTAAGAAAAATATAAATAAAAACACCTTTCAGAGCTCCGGGAACTTAAAACTTGAATCTAGCCTGTCGAACCAGTATTATAAATTTCATATGAAATGCATTTGTTTGCAATGTTGAAAAACTGTCAGACACTTTGCAGACTGCCTCCCAAACGCGCTCTCAGGGTAAATCTCTGTTTTACACCAAAGGGCACAGTGGTTCCGAGAGGTTAATTACCTTGCTCACTGTTTACACTTCAAG
The DNA here is from genome assembly GCF_014898765.1 of Herpailurus yagouaroundi. Classification (NCBI taxonomy): domain Eukaryota; kingdom Metazoa; phylum Chordata; class Mammalia; order Carnivora; family Felidae; genus Herpailurus; species Herpailurus yagouaroundi. The sequence continues at coordinate 1,583,580 of NW_024420442.1, read as the reverse complement.
GAAGACGTACAGTGAGAATTCAAACTCAGGTCTGCTTGATTTCAAAGCTCTTAACTTCGCTAATGCCTTTTTTGTCTTTATAGACATTTGCTAGTTTCATGCCAGCTCTTAATTAGATGATATCTCCCTAAGATTAGAAGAACAAAGAAGTATGATAAATGAGGGAAGCTTTTTTGAAGGGAGCGGTGGTGTAAGGAGAAGTCAGCTTTACTGAGCCGTGCGGTCAAGTGGTGATGTTGTAGGAAAATATTGGGGCGGTTATCTTTCCTCTCTGATAATATCAGGATTAATTTCACGGTTCCCTGTTTCTCTAGAAGCGCTATTCTACCTTTGTTGGCTACCCACCCTCTCCCACCATGGACAGCGCTCTGTCGTGCTCTTTGTAGTACTTTCCCAGGATACTCCTGAGTCAGTATGTTTGGTCCTGTCTTGTGGACAGGATAGTCCCATTGCTTAATTGTGTGCAAGCACTGAAAAAACCCTCTGTATTCGTTTTCTTGCTGCCAGAATGAATTCCTGCAAACGAATGGCGTAAGACATTACAAATTTATTAGAGTTTTTTTATTTTTGAGCGCAGAAGTCTGATATGGGTCTCACTGGGCTAACGTGAAGGCATCCGCAGGGCTGTGATCGCGTCTGAGGCTCTCGGGGAGAATCCATTAACTGCTCATTGGGGTCACTGGCAGAGCTCCGTTCTCCTCAGTTGGTAGGACCAACGAGGTTCCTGTCTGCTTGCTGGCTAGAAGCTGAGAGTTGAGGTCAGCTGCTAGAGGCGGCCTGCATTTCTTGCCTTGTGCTACCTTCCAACGTCTTCAACACTGACAATGAAGAGAGTCCTTTTCGCATGAATCTTTTCCTTTTTTTTTTTTTTAACGTTTATTTATTTATTTTGGGAGAGAGAGACCGAGTGCAAGTGGGGGAAGGGCAGAGAGAGAGAGAAAGAGAGAGAATCCCAATCAGGCTCCGCTCTGTCAGCGCAGAGCCCCATGCGGAGCTCAAACTCGCAAACCAGGAAATCGTGACCTGAGCCAAAGTTTGACACTTAAGGCACTGAGCCACCCGGGCGCCCCTTCTCATGAATTGTTTTCTGACCTGCTCTTCTGCCTTCCTCTTCCACTTCTGAGGGCTCGTGTGATTAGATTGGGCCTGCCTGGATAATACAGGAGGGGTTCTACAAATTTTACATTTTTATTACTAAGCCAAATTTATTAATCTCTGCGCCAGTGGTTTTGCTCGTGAAAATTATAATAATTCAACCATAACTAGGCAGGTCTCAAACTCTGCAACGGTGATTTCCTGGAAATCTTATTTACAAGTAGAATTCTCCAGGGACAGCACTATAATCTGGGGTTGTGTTGAAAGCCTCATTATTATGCTCCAAGTCCTATAAAATAAGCACACATGTATTGTATGCATCAATTTTATAAGTATACACAAACACATAAAATGCAAGTGTGAGTTAAAACTAAGATGGCAATCATTTAAAAAGTTTATTGTTGGGGCACCTGGGTGGCACAGTCGGTTAAGCGTCCGACCAGCCAGGTCACGATCTCGCGGTCCGTGAGTTCGAGCCCCGCGTCGGGCTCTGGGCTGATGGCTCGGAGCCTGGAGCCTGTTTCCGATTCTGTGTCTCCCTCTCTCTCTGCCCCTCCCCTGTTCATGCTCTGTCTCTCTCTGTCCCAAAAATAAATAAACGTTGAAAAAAAAAATTAAAAAAAAAAAGTTTATTGTTGATTTGACTTCTTAAAATGCAGACTATTTTTGAGATCATTTGCATGGTCCAAGTCTCCTTTTATTTATTTATTTATTTATTTATTTATTTATTTATTTATTTTTAAAGGGTTTTTTTTTTTTTTTTTTTTAATGCTTATTTCTTTTTGAGAGAGAGAGAGAGAGAGACAGAGTGCAATCAGGGGAGGGCCAGAGAGAGAGGGAGACACAGAATCCGAAGCAGGCTCCAGGCTCCGAGCTGTCAGCACAGAGCCTGACACAGGGGTTGAACCCACAAACTGTGAAATCATGACCTGAGCCGAAGTCGGACACTTAACCGACTGAGCCACACAGGCTCCCCTGAGGGAAACATTTAAAAAGCCTCTGCAATCCTTTCCACTTTCTCCAACTATTTTCATTTTATTTGGAGAACTGTCCAGAATTAGATAAAGCATGAGGGCTATAAGAGAGTAATACTTAACAACTACAAGGTCTTCACATGTCTCCAGAAAGACATATAGACAGTATAAGTTGTAGAGAACCTTCAAAAAAAAGAACCTTCAAAAGATATTACAAAGTTAGCTGGCACATGATTATGTGGCTGTTGCCATGCTGATGCCCTCAGTGCTTGTGCAGAGGAAAACACAGAAATTTGGATGTTACTTAGTTAACATCTATGGAGTAAGATAGGAACAATAAAATAACAAATGAGGGTGGTCTATACCACTCAGCTATTGAGCATAAACTGGGTTCTCCAGCAAGTTGGTATGGCCTGAGAAGTGACATTTCTAAACTTGGGAGGTGAGTGTGGGAATGTTCCGAGCTCAGAACCAGTTATTTAACTCTCTGGACATTGTCTGCCTTCCACTATGGAAGGTACAGGGGCTTGATTGAGTTTTTGATTTAAAAGGGTTGGAAAGCCGCACCTGGGTGGCTCAGTCTGTTGAGCGTCTGACTCTTGATTTCAGCTCAGGTCATGATCCCACAGTCATGGGATGGAGCCCCATGTCAGGCTCCATGCTGAGCATAGAGCCTGCCTAAGATTCTTTCTCTTTCTCTCCCTTTGTCCCTCTCCCCCCTCCCCCAGCCTTTCTCTAAAATAAAAAATTTTAAAAAAATTAAGAGGGTTGGATCCTGTATTTTACAGCACTAACGTTTCGAGCAGGAAACATCATGAGAATGATCCCACCGGTCAGTGGGATAAGACCATGCTGTCTTGAAAAGAGCATACTTATAAGGGTGCCTGGCTGGCTCAGTTTGTAGAGCACACGACTCTTAATCTCTGGGTGGTGAGTTCAAGCGCTCCTTTGGGTGTAGAGCTTACTTTAAAAAAAAAAAAAAAAAGAATATAATTATCATATTCAGGGGCAGTTCTTTGAATCCAAAAGCTGGAAGGAAACTTACAAATTATGTTTTGTCATACCTTTATACCTTGAAAGAGAATGCGATATTTATGTTGGATCACTTTTCCTTAATGCGTGTTTGTATTTGATGATTTCAACCCATTCTTTTTTCTTAATGCTTATTTGTTTTTGAGAAGCGCGAGAGAGAGAGAAAACACGAGTGGTGGAGGGGCAGAGAGAGAGAGGGGGACAGAGGATCTGAAGCAGGCTCTGTGCTGACAACAGAAAGCTTGATGTGGGGGTTGAACCCACAAACCTGAGCCACCCAGGTGCCCTGATGGTTCAACCCATTCTTAATTTATATTTCCCTTTTATTATTTTATCCCATTCCATCAACTATATTACAAATTAATGTTTAAGACTAGTTTACTACGGGGGAGCCTGGGTAGCTCAGTCGGTTAAGCGTCCGACTTTGGCTCAGGTCCTGATCTCATGGCTTGTGGGTTCGAGCCCCGTGTCGGGCTCTGTGCTGACAGCTCGGAGCCTAGAGCCTGCTTCAGAGTCTGTGTCTCCGTCTGTCTCTGCCCCTCCCCTGCTTGTGCTTTGTCTTCTCTCTTTCTCTCAAAAATAAATAAAAATAAATAAATAATTTTATAAAAGACTGGTTTACTATAGAAGCCTCAACTACATTTGTCTTTATAGATGGGATTACACTGGAGGTTTTGTCTGCAGTTAGCTCACTTAATTCCTTATTAACTCATTTAGTTTTGATCTAGCTTTACTTCGGATGGTCCCACAGAATAATTGAACCAGAATTTTGAAAAGCGTTTGGATGTTCTAGGTTGTGAATAGGTTATCCAATCCATTAGCATCACCAAACTGAAGCAATTTTCATTCATTATGAGCATTTTCTTTCAAAGGTTTTGTGCATATAATCATTTCTGAATGATTCACAACTAAACAAAAGTTCATGGAATTGGAACCAACATTTTGATCTTAAGTAGACCAGAGACCTGGATCATCAGAATATTTTTCATAGATATATTGCTGCACTATATAGACAGATGCAATAAGAGACTGCCTTTTTTTTTTTTTTTCAAATGGTTTGACGACCTGGGACAGTCTTTTAAAATAAAATAATAGAGGGGTGCCTGGGTGGCTCAGTCGATTAAGCGTCTGACTTTGGATCAGGTTGTGATCTCGCGGTCTGTGGATTCGAGCCTTGCATCAGGCTCTGTGCTGACAGCTCAGAGCTGAGAGCCTGCTTCAGTTTCTGTCTCCCTCTCTCTCTGTCCCTCCCCCGCTTGCCCACGTGCACGCGCTCTCAAAAATAAATAAAACATTAAAAAAGTTTAATTAAAATAAAATAAAATAATAGTAAGGAAAGTTTATGTTATTTATCTTGTTTATCTGGTCCTTACGTGCTATATATGAACTGATACACTTCCGTACTAGGGAGTGAAGTTTGCAATTAGTTTTGTTACTGTGGTTTGTATGAATTATGCGGCATGGTATCTCTTTATAGATAATGGTGACAATTTATTATTATTTTTATATCTTTTAGCCATTTGGAAAGTAATTCTTTCTTTTACTATGATTTCTTTGCAAGCAAGTATCTGGCCTGCTCTCTGTTTACTTATCTCCTAGTGCAGTGTCTGGCATGTAGAAGGTGTTCAGTAAATGTTGAGTGGATAAATGAATTTATGGAAAGTAGTTTTTAGGTTGGTTGCCTTGTGCAGATCATTTCACTTGAGTGTGAATTTCTTCATCTGATATATGCGCTAATCTAATACATCACAGTCTCGTTAGAGAGTAAGTTATGCCTATCTTTCCTATGGAAAAAAACTAATCCAAATTAGTTTGGATTCTGATTCTGTTTCTGGCTTGCTGATAAATACCATGATGCTGACACAGACCGAAAGTTATTTTAGTAGAAGCAATTTACCAATGACCAGAATACTTTAGTCATGGTTCATCAAAGAGTAATTTGATAAAGAAAATAAGATTATAATCTGTTCCAAGACGGCAACTGCTCTGAAAGTTAGGAGTTACTTGACTTATTTGCAAGTATCCTTTACCATAATGGGAAAAACTATTTTAGAGAAATTTATGTTCTGAAGCTAGTATGTTTGCACTGAAATGATAATGTGTTTTGTGTGTGTAATTGGAAAAAAGGAATGACAGAGTAAGAGAAAATGAAGTCTGACTAGGGTTTAGGAGACGTGAATTTAAAATTAGTATTAAAAATCATCCACGTTTGCTTATGATGTTGTTTGATACTTGAAAGGACTTCAACCTAATTGCAAAGGTTTAGCAAATATTAGATTTAAATTAAGTAAAATTTTCCTTCTATTAAAAATATTCTAGGTATGTCTCCTGAGGCAAGGGAAACACAAGCAAAAATAAACTGTTGGGATTACATCAAAATAAAAAGCTTCTGCAGTGTGAAGGAAACAACAAAACTAAAAGACAACGAAGTGAATGGGATAAGATATTTGCAAATGACATATCTGATAAAGGGTTAGTATTCAAAATATATAAACAACTTACACAAGTCAACAATGAAAAAACACAGTCCAATTAAAAAATGAGCAGAAGACATGAACAGACATTTCTCCAAAGAAGACATCCAGATGGCCGACAAACACATGAAAAGATGCTCAACATCACTCATCATCAGGCAAATGCAAATCAAAACCACAGTGAGATATCACCTCACACCTGTCAGAATGGCTAAACTTAGAAACACAAGAAGCAACAAGTGTTGGTGAGGATGTGGAGAAAAAGGAATCCTCGTGCACTATTGCTAGGAATGCAAACTAGTGCGGCCACTGTGGAGAACAGTATGGAGGTTCTTCTAAAAATGAACAGTAGAACCACCTTATGATCCAGTAATCGCTTCAGTGGGTATCTACCCCAAAAAATGAAAACACCAAATCAAAGGGATATGTGCACCCCTATGTTTATTGCAGCATTATTTACAATAGCCAAATTATGGAAGCAGCCCAAGTGTCCATCAGTAGATGAATGGATAAACAAGATGTGGTATACACACACACACACACACACACACACACACACACACACACACACAGGAATATTACTCAACCATAAAAAAAGAATGAAATCTTGCCAGTTACAGCAACATCAATGGGTCTAGAGAGTATAATGCTAAACAATATAAATCAGAAAGACAAATGCCATATGATTTCACTCATGTGGAATTTAAGAAACAAAACAAATGAAGGGGGAAAAAAGAGAGAGAGAGAAACCAAGAAACAGACTCTTCACTGTAGAGAACAAACAGATGGTTACCAGAGGGGAGGTGGGGGTGGGGGGAGATGAAAGGGATTAAGAGTACACTTATCTTGATGAACACTGAATTGCTATAATGTACAGCTGAAACTAATATAACCCTGTATGGTAACTATACCGGAATGAACATTTTAAAAAATAAACCAAAGAGGGGCGCCTGGGTGGCGCAGTCGGTTAAGCGTCCGACTTCAGCCAGGTCACGATCTCGCGGTCCGGGAGTTCGAGCCCCGCGTCAGGCTCTGGGCTGATGGCTCAGAGCCTGGAGCCTGTTTCCGATTCTGTGTCTCCCTCTCTCTCTGCCCCTCCCCCGTTCATGCTCTGTCTCTCTCTGTCCCCAAAAAAATAAATAAACGTTGAAAAAAAAAATTAAAAAAAAAAAATAAACCAAAGAGTTTAAACTACATGGTTTCTACACATTACTTGGTTAACAATAGCAAAAGGGCATAGCCGTTACTGTGTCCACAGACAACACGCTCTAAAACAAAACGGTTGATAGTTTGTGAATAGATTTGGGTTTTTCATGTATTTTCTATGTGTTGGATACATAGTTATTTTGAATTATTTTCTGGAATGTGCAATAGGTTAAGGAGAGCTGATCCAAGAAGCTTAGAACCCCAGTGTGGGATTTGGTTTTTGTTCAGGAAGCGGTGAGGAGTCATTGACTTTTGAGCAAGGAAGTGACTTTCAGAGTTCTAAATACAGTCACTGTATGTGAAGTAGCTGTGCTGTAACAAATACGTAATTTACATGAATCACCAAATCCAAGTAAGAAGTAACAGATACTAGAAGTGTGGTGTATGGGCAGTGACCGTGGAGACAAGTGGTAGTTTGTTGACTAGATGCGGGAGTCAAAGATGACTGAAATATTTTGATGATAACGATTGCCTTCTAGAATCCAAAATGCCCCATCTGTGGCTCTCTTGAATGCATGACACTTAGATTGCTGAACTTTCTTCTGTCTGAGCAGGCTTCCGGAAATGATCATCAGGAACTGTAGAGTATGGGGCGCCTGGCCGGCTCAGTGGGTGGACTGTGCGACCCTTGATCTCAGGGTTGTGAGCTCGAGCCCCACGTAGGGGGTTGAGATTGCTTAAAACATAACACCTGTAATAAAATCAAATCTTTCAGAGGTGTGGAGTCAAAGTTGTTTCCATTGAGAGTACCTTTAAAGAACCCAGTTTTTTCCTTAAAGTGGGATCTGTGAAAAGATTAGTTTTGGGAGATTTAAAATGACGTATTGCTTTAAGAAGTACCTGGTGTAGATGGGGTGAGTGAGGGACGTAGCATTTAGAATAGCATTTTCCAACCACCTGGGCAGATTTTTAACACCTTGACTCTGTGCCATCCTCACCTCCCTGGTGACTCTCCCCCGTCTCCTTGTCACCTGCATCTGAGAGTCGGAAATTAGAAGATGGGATGTGAAACACTGCTTTAAAAGAGCGTAGGAAGGAAAGGAGAGGAAAGCTTGTCGGTTCTTGCTTAATATCCCTCTTTCCTGCCTCGAACACATCAAGGTAGTACCTCATTATTCCTTCACAGTTCATAGCTAGCTTCTACAAAACACGTACACACGGTCCGAAGATGCTCCAATGATCTTCTATTTAAAATTCCCACTTAAGGGCACCTGGGTGGCTCAGTCGATCGGGTGTCCAACCCTTAATATTGGCCCAGGTCATGATCTCACAGTTAGTGGGATTGAGCCCCGAGTCAGGCTGTGCTCTGACAGTGTGGAGCCTGCTTGGGATTCTCTCTCTCTCTCTCTCTCTCTCTCTCTCTCTGCCCCTCCCCTGCTCACGCTCTTGCTCTCTCTCAAAATAAATATTTTAAAAATAAATTAATTAAAGTTCCCACTTAAGTGGCTGGCAAATGTGAATGTTTGACACCCACTGTGTCATACTGTTTCAATGGCATGGTGTGCATCTACCCTTTTGCAATTCCATGCGAGAACACATACTCTGTTTAAGCCAGAAGCCATAATTTTCCTAAAAAGAAATACCTTGTCCCCAAACTGGCAAAATGCCTAATGAATTTTATTTTGCGTCTACTCCCTCCCAAAAAAAAAAAAAAAAAAACCCAAAAACAAAAACCAAAAAACAGTCTGCCTGGTGGGAAATCATTACCAGTTTTATGAAGAATATTTAATACTTTTAGGTGCACCTGGGTGGCTCAGTTGGTTAAGCGTCCGACTTTGGCTCAGGTCATGATCTCAGGGTTCAAGCCCCGCGTCGGACTCTGTGCTGACAGCTCGGAGCCTGGAGCCGGCTTCACATTCTGCGTCTCCTCTCTGCCCCTCCCCCACTCACACTCGCTCGTGTGCTCTCTCTCTCTCTGTCAAAAATAATCAAAAACAGGAAAAAAAAGAATATTTAATATTTTAGGTAAAGAAATACAGTCATGGTACATAAACCCTTTCCCTAAAGGAGTCCATCCTCCGTGCTACCGTGCTGTGGACAAAGACTCACACAAATATTTTTGGGGAGCATTTTTCGTTACTCACATCAGCATAGCTGCCTGTAGCTAGATCTTGGAATAGTGTCGTGATGTGGAACCAAACATCATCGTCATCTTGTTAAAAGTTTTCTAGGAGTGTAGTAAGATGGTGGATCTTGATGGTATTTGAGGAGACAAATCAAAAGCCATTTCTGAGGTTAAAAACTGCAGTTTTGGTGGTGGTGGGGGGGGGGGGCGCCTGGGTGGCTCTGTCGGTTAAACGTCCAACTCTTTGTTTCGGCTCAGGTTATGAACTGATGGTTCTGTGAGTTCAAACCCCACGTCGGGCTCTCCTGGCAGCATAGAGCCTGCTTAGGATTCTCTGCCTCCTCTCACTCCGCCCCTCCCCCCACTCACACTGTCTCTCTCTCTCTCTCTCTCTCTGTCTCTCAAAACAAATAAACTTTAAAAAAAAAAAAAAAACACCTGCGGGGCACCTGGGTGGCTCAGTCGGTTAAGCGTCCGACTTTGGCTCAGGTCACAGTCTCGCGGTCCGCGAGTTCGAGCCCCGCGTGGGGCTCTGTGGCGACAGCTTAGAGCCTGGAGCCTGCTTCTGATTCTGCGTCTCCCTCTCTCTCTGCCCCTCCCCCATTCATGCTCTGTCTCTCTCTGTCTCAAAAAGAAATAAACGTTAAAAATTTTTTTTTTTAATTAAAAAAAAACCTGCATTTTTACTTAGAATATGACACTTGAATGTGTCGATAGGTGGGTGGGCTGTAAATAAAGGGGCTGTAAATATTTTTTGCATCTCCTGACGACTTGAGAAATGAAGGCACGCAATGGTTACGTAAGCGTGGTATAAGAGGGATAACTTAAAAGTCTTCTTCTAACACAATTTTATGGACAAAACCCACCTTAATGGTGACGCAGATGCGTACAAAATGGAAAGCATTTTAATCTGAAATGTTATGTAAATTTGACCCTTTGCTTCCATTGGCTCCTTATCTGAGATGAGTTTGAGAGAAGTAGCTAAGTGTGATTCCCAGATTTGTCGGGTTGAGAGTCTGTCCTGTGATGCGCATATATTTTTTTGTGTTACCTTCCCCTCTCTGAAACATACTGGCTGCCATAGTAAAACATTGATTTGGTCACATCATATTAAAAAATTTTTTTTTTTATGTTTGTTTATTTTTGAGAGGGAGAGAGAGTGAGACAGAGTGTGAACAGGGGCAGGGGAGGGGCAGAGAGAGAGGGAGAAACACAGAACTCATAGTGGGCTCCAGGCTCCGTGCTGTCGGCACAGAGCTGGACGTGGGGCTGGAACTCACGAACTGTGAGATCATGACCTGAGCTGAAGTCAGACGCTTAACAGACTGAGCCACCCAGGCGCCCCAATTTGGTTACATCACATTAAACATGTTATATTGAAACGTGATCGATTCAATAGTGAATTTTTTACCACATTCATTGACATAATTAGAGATGCCTGTAAGTCATTGCAAAATCAAGGTTGAGATTTGTTACATTTATTACACGCTTTGAAGACATAAAGGCAGTGGGACTCAGCCGCCACTAATACTTCTTAAAACATGGAATGCGGGGTGCCTGGGTGGCTCACGTCGGCTAGCCTTCCGACTTCGGCTCAGGTCATGATCTCATGGTCCGTGAGTTCAAGCCCAGCGTCGGGCTCTGTGATGACAGCTCAGAGCATGGAGCTGCTTCAGATTCTGTGCCTCGTGCTCTCTCCGCCCCTCCCATGCTCATGCTCTGTCTCTGTCTCAAAAATAAATAAACATTTAAAAAAAAATTTTTTTTAAACATGGAATGCAATTGGCTATTACTTTGTAAGTTTAAAAGTCTTATTACTCTTTGGTTTTTTTGTCATGTTTCATTTTAAAAGAGAAATAAACATTCCCTTAAGATCCGGTCATGAATTATTGACTTTACGAAGTTCAATATAACTAGGAAATTCAGACAAGGATAGGATTTTTACCGCTTGATTAATGATTCTCCTCTTCCCAAAGAGACTTGTCTCAGTGATTTCTAATTGGTTTTGAGTTTGTGGAATCAGCCTTTATAATAAACTCAAAAATTGGATAACTTGGATGTTTGAATATTTAATAAACTGAAATTTTAGGCAGGCGTAAGCCCAATTCTTTAATCACACGCTCTCCTGTTGAAATGCATCATAGCTCAACAGTCAAATTTCAAAGTTGGTGAGCTCCATATAATAGAAGTAAAAACGACACCTTGGTTAGCCAATCTCCTGGGAGCCAAAGCAAGAAGTCCTTTAAAGAAAGTTGGCCGGGGTATCGGAGCTCCCATGCCAGTTTCTTCATTTGAGGATTGAAGAAGAACAAGGCTTGCTCCCTGCCTCAGGTACAGCTAGACTTCTCCGTGGCGGGGCTGGTGCTGGCTGTAGGGTGGCTCACCCTTCCAGAAGGCTTATGTGTGGCCAGAGGATTATAACTGCTATTTTCTCTGTGGCCTGGGAAGGGGGTTATTGACAATGATGGGAACGCATGCTGTTTTCCGTAACTCACACCTACACACTCCCATCTGCCTATACCACCGTCTCTTACCTCCTTATGGCTTCTTAGGGCAAGGAAGCATTGACCTAGTTACTTTATATATCGTAGGTATGGAATCAGCATTTGGGAATTCATTCTTTTATCTCTACTTCAGGTATGTGTGTATGTGTGTGTGTGTATCTATGTATCTGTCTATCTTTTATCACAGTATTAATAAGAAACGTAAAGAATGAGAAATAGGGAAAGAATGAGAAATAGTAGTAAAGAATGAGAAATAGCTCGGCTCAAGCTTCAAAACGGAAGAATTTTCTGGTCTAGATACCTGACGCTCGATGTAGCTAAATTGGTGTGTGAATTTTAAAAGAGGAAGAAAGACTTAAAAGTATGGCAATACGGTAGGTAGAGGGAGCGAACATTAGTTTTGAAGTTTTTCGGGGCCAGGATTGAGATATTTGGTGCCCATGTTTTATGGTTCGGGTAACTAACTTTCATCCTGTCATAGTTCTCTAACGGGGTATCATTTGTTGTTCCATTTGTTTAGCCCAATTCCCTCATCTGTGCTGTAGTGCTATTTCCGTGACAGTGATGGGCAGCTCTGGAATTCAGAATCTGTGCCTTTAAATGTTGATATCAGTATCGTAAAGTTCTCCCTAAACTTGGTCTGAGCTGCGTACTAAGATATGCTACCTCCTTACCCTATGTGTGTTGGGAGAAGGGCATGAGAGATTTCTAGCAATGGTATTGTTTTAGCGGAGGTGGTCAAAGTGGGTGATTGTCGACTGAATTAATCCAACCAAAAACTTACTTTCCGTTGACAGAATGTGTCTTTCTGAGATCTTCCTTGTGTTTAGAAACGAAGCATCGAAATGCCAATTGCTTCAGGGCCTCTACTCTCTAGTGTTCACTTATTTTGGGGGGGCTCGGTGTAATGGGACCGTCGTGGGCTCTGGAATCAGACTCAAGTTCAAATCATAATTTGCCAGACTCATGGTGAAGCCTTAAACCCTCTTGAGCTTCAGTTTCCTGTCTTTAAAATGGGATTGTTCCGAGGATTAAGTAGCTCAGAGAATGTGGCCGGTGCAATGCCGAGTACACAGCAGGTGCGGGAGAAACGATCTTATTTCTACGTTAAAACCGACATCGGCTATTTATTAATGTGATTTTATTTTAAACGTGACAGACACAGGCATATAGGGAAGCCTCGTTACTTTAGAAAATCATTTTGCCGTCTGACCCTGTCACCTTGAACCCTGTTTCTCTTCTGTGGATTCTGGTATTGCTGCAGCAGGAAAGAAAGCCTTGGGAAGATTAGCCTCTATTTTATATCGTACCTGCGAGAGAGTTCCGTTAGTGAATCCATTGCGAGTTGACAATAAGGTGCTTGCATTTATGTCATTAAAAATTAGAAATAACTAACCAAAGCTTTATCTTGCATGATTTCTTTCAGGCAAGCACGTCAGTAAGCGATACGTTCTCCATAGTTTCTTAAACGGCTATTAATTTATGCCTTATTAAGAAAAGTTGCTATGATATGTATGATTTCTTTGTGTAATGACGCTATAAATGGCGTTTTAGTTGGGACGTATCTTTAAAATATTTGAAGCTTTCAAGTTTTGTTTTTCCTTCTTTAAATTGAAAATACCAGGCGTATTGTATACGTATTGCCTTACTTCATACATTGGAATTTTCTTTCTGATTTTTTAAAAACAATTTCCCATTCTTTTTAAATGGAAGCTGAGTGTGTGTGTGTGTGTGTGTGTGTGTGTGTGTGTGTGTGTGGTGTGTATCATTCCGCTTTTGCCCGGGAGGGGTGATGAAGGATGGTTAAGACTGTAACTTTTGTGAGGTAGGATGGTTATAAATATCTTTAGCGTTCGATGTGGTGCGCGTACTTTGAATCTATAGAAAAATCAATGGGGAACAACTTTGCCCATCTTAAGTTTTTAATTTATTTCTCAAGGGTGGAAGGAAATACCTTGACAGATTTAGCACTCAATTTCAAATGAGTATGAGAACAGGTGGCTACATTTCTCCCCCACCTGCCGTGCAACTTTATCGCGAGAAATGTTTCATTTAGCAAATGCTGAGGCCGGCAGACCCTTCTCTGTTTCAGAGCAGAAGACACAAATGGAGGGGGAGTACTTCTTTGAAGTATTATTTGTGTTTTGTTTTGTTATTGTTGGTTCTTGCATGCTCACCCACGGGTGCTGACTTTCAGTTATGGTAGCACCGTGACTCTGAGAAATTACAGTATTCATGTAATCCTTTTAACGCTAACTTAGAGCCCCCTATTCTTTTGTTATAGTGGAGTCATGTTATTCAAGTACATTGTTGGGCGCTGCCCGGCTGACTCAGTCGGCAGAGCATGCAACTCTTGGCCTTGGGGTTGTGAGTTCGAGCCCCACACTGGGTATAGAGAGTACTTAAAAACATTAAATCTTTTGAAAAAGGAAATAAAACACACTGTTGGCTTTAGCCACTTTGTAATATAATCGTGGCCACCAAAAAGAAGTGCTGTGAGGCTAATTGGGAACTGAATAGAGGAAAGTTCAAGGTGTTATTCAGATACTTCTACCTTTGTCACTTTCTCTGAGAAATTTTTTTCCCCATCGGAAATTAAAAACAACATGGGAGGGGCGGCTGGGTGGCTTCGTAAGTTAAGTGTCCGACTCTCGACTTCGGCTCGGGTCATGATCTCACAGTTTCGTGAGTTCGAGCCCCACATCGGGCTCTGTGTGGAGCCTGCTCGGGATTCTCTCTCTCTCTCTTTCTCTCTCTCTCTTCCCCTCCCCCACTTGCGTTGTCTCTGTCTCTCTCAAAATAAATAAATAAACTTTAAAAAAATAAATAAAAACAACATAGGAAAGTACAGAGAACAGTTTGACGACGATTCGGAGAGTCTTGGGCAGCACTTTTTTCCTGCAAATCCAGCATCTTTCACGCACACCCTTTTAACGAGCTGGTCTTCATTTGACATGTGCAGGAAGTGAACGTGCCAGGGCTTGGGTTGGCACGTACGATATCTCCACACACACAAAAAGTCAGATGTTTCATGTATTTTCGTGCTAGTAATTTCAAAGAGCCCCAAAACGTCGCCTCTTCCTTCTCAGTGATATTTGACCTCACCTGGCTTTCTGCATAACATGACCTGGTGCTTGCAGTGATAGAAAGCAAGAAACTGAGATGTGCGTTCCATCATTTATCAAGCTGATACCTCATTTTTAAAACATACGAGTACTCACTCCAGTGGACTGGGGGGAATTTCTGATGGGTTTTGTCTTTTGTTTTCTTGTTTTTGGCATGGAGTGTCAGAAGACCTTTTGACACTTTGGAGCCAAATAACGCAATAACACTCTTCCCTTACTCACAGTGCATATCAACAAACCCAGTTGCTGTAGTGAATCCTGAGAGTACGGGTTCTTTATAGAACGTCTACCAACCTGATAACCTCCACAGAACTATTCACTGCAGCAAACATGTTTCAACCAGATGGACGCAGAACATTCTCCCTACCGGGTCAGCCATGTAATGCACAATCTTTCATTGTCCTGGTGTTCACCATAAAAAAAGAAAAAAGTGTCCATTTGGTGGTTCTTAAAAAATTAAAAATTCCAGGAGCGCCTGGGTGGCTCAGTCTGTTGAGCCTCCGACTTCAGCTCAGATCGTCATCTCACGGTTCTTGGGTTCGAGCCCCGCGTCGGGCTCTGTGCTGACAGCTCGGAGCCTGGAGCCTGCTTTGGATTCTCTCTCTCTCTGTCTCTCTCTCAAGAATAAACATTTTTTTTTAATTTAAAAAAAATTAAAAATTCCACTTGAGTGAACAGTGCCACGTAGGGAGCAGGGGCTTAATACATGTTTGCACTAGCAATTTCTCATTTAAGTTTACAGGTTGAAAGACGGAATCTTTGCTTTAATTTGCATATTCTGGAATACTAATGAGGTTGACCATTTTCCATCTATTAACCATTCACACTGAGATCCCTATGAGTTGTGTGCTCCTAACATGGACACACATTTCCCTTGGGGGTGATTTTTAAAGTACGGTCATTGTCTTTTAGGCAAGATTATGATGTTAGCATCACCTTGTTAGCACGACAGTTGCTTGGACCTTCTGTTTCTTTTGTCTTCAAGTGGCAGTGCAAAGAAAGAGCATAGTTTGTGTATGTTCAAGTCGACCACCTTTGCAATGTTTCGGGAAAATCATCAGGCAGTGCTTCTGGCTCTACCCTGTCGCTCTTTGAAAAAGTCGCTATTCTCGTAGAACAAGCACGGTTGAGTGGTTCGTGCACGCTCTGTGAAAGATTGCTTTTGTGCTCCGTGGTTGGTCATTGTCAAGAAAACCAGATCTGTCCGGTGGCAGTGGGGTGGGCTGGAGTGGCTTTGATAGCAAATACACAGACACGAGAAACAGATTTGAGTTTTGAACAGAAAATTGCTGAACATACTCTCTCTGGTGAAGAATTTTATAGCATTGACGAAATGGGACTATTTAGGCAGGATTTGCTTGATTCTTTTCTTTATGTTTGTTTACTTATTTTGAGAGAAAGAGAGAGAGAGAGAGAGAGAGAGAGAGAGAGAGAGAGAGAGAGATTTCCAAGCAGGCTCCGCAACCAGCAGCAATGAACCCGATGCAGGGCTCAAACTCACGAACCGTGAGATCATGACCTGAGCCGAAATCAAGAGTCGGAGCTCAACCGACTGAGCCACCCGGGCGCCCCTGGGATTTGCTCGATTCTGAGTTAGCATGTACAAGTGAATCCAAATAGCAGTTGTCTTAAGCAGAATTAGAAAATTATTATTCTCACATGAATTTATATAGAGCAAAAGCTTTCCTGCACAATTGTCCTATAAAACTCCAAAGCATTATCTACTTATCTACTGTAAACACTTGATTGTTCAAATTGTGGGGCTGGAAGAAAGCAGAGGTATTTTATTGTTAGGTAGCCTTGGAAGAATTAGCGGTAATTAATAATGCCACCGTGTTTCTTACTGCCAGCATTAACCTCGTGTAGGCAACCCTCAGACTGGGAAGTAATTTAGAACATGAAATTGCTTTAGAAAAATTTCCCTGAGTAGGTTAATCTCTCTATATCAGGTTTCTCAGTCTTGGCACTCTTGACATTTTTGCCTCGGTACATCTTTGCCGTCGAGAACTTCCCTGTGCATTGCTGGGATGTTTAGCCGCATCCCACTAGATGAAGGTAACACACACACACCCTTGTGACGATGAAAAATGGCTCCTAACATTGCCAAACATGGGGGCAGAGAAATAAATTCCCTTGGCCCTCCAGCCCCTTCTGAGAACCGCTGGTCTTTACATTGCTTTTAACCATATGACTTAAATAATAAGATTTTTATTCAAAAAAATTTTTTTAATATTTATTTCTGAGAGAGAGAGAGAGACAGAGTGCGAGTGGGGGAGGGCAGAGAGAGAGGGAGACACGGAATCTGAAGACACACAATCTCCAGGCTCTGAGCCGTCAGCACAGAGCCCGACGTGGGGCTCGAACTCCGGAACCGCGAGATCATGCCCTGAGCTGAAGTCGGACGCTTAACCCACTGAGCCACCCAGACTCCCCAACAATAAGATTTTTAAAATGCTCTTTGTTCTTGGAATTACTCAGATAATCATTCCTTTAAGGATAGGTTTATATAATTGTGGCCTGGGCTTTGCTGAGAGGTTTTCCCTCCTTGCCATGTTGAAAACCAATGCTCGTCACATCCAGTCGGTAAACTTAATGAAAAGAAGACAGAGGAGAATATCGAATCTGCTGAGAAGGTGGACATGGCAGGTATTGTTAGTGATGCAGAAATAATAGGGAGTGTTCTGAATGGTAAAAAGTCAAAGTATGTTGATGAAAAGTCATAAAGAGGACGATTTTAGTGAAGCCTTCTTCAGCTTTTGAAGGAATTAATTAGAAAGCCAACCATATTATCTTGCCGAGAAAGGCCTGCATTTTCACATCCTGCTTTTCAACTTTAAGAGCTAGAGACAAATGACAAGTAAACGCGTTGTTATCTGTAGTTTCTTTAAAAAAGCGATTTCCAGGATATGTCGTGGGCACAATGCGGCTTCAGCTTTCTTCCTGTCCCTTTTACATCTGTGGTTCTATAAAAATGATAATTGATGGTCATTTACGGCACTGCATGAGAAAGAAATGTCCACAAAAATGAGATTCTGTGTTCATTCAGATGGCATACGCTGCACTTCTCAAGTGTCACGTTCTGTGCAGGGGTTACGGAAAATAATAAAACATGCTGCTTGGATGTTTCATTAAAATAATTCTGTCTGAATGGAAATTTTCCGGTCAGGGGAGTCCAGTCTATTTCCCACTTTTCCAATTGATTCTATCATTTTAAATGTCTGCCTGCAAAAGCTGTTTAAAAGGGTGTGGGACTGTGTGCATGCTGTATGTCATGTATATAATTTAATTCTTTTTAAGGCTATTTCTGAAATTAGTGGAAAGCTATATTCATTTTCTTTTATGCTTGTAAAAATCTTATTTAAATGATTCTCTTTATTAAATATCCATGAGAGTTGAATAAAACATGGTCATATATTATTCATTTTTGGTTATACCATGGCTCTAATATCATTAAGAGGAATTGATGTCACCCTTGAGGCCAGAACTTTTGCTAATTGTTATAGGATTTAAAACCATTTGGTTGACGTGAGCATTCAAAAAGCAGGATCTTTGTTAATATGGTAGAGTCTTCAAACTGTTTTCTTGTTCAGACTGATCAACTGAGATTATAGGCATGGTAGTGAACAAGTGCAATCTTCATGATACCGGGTAGGCCAGAGTTAGAAAAACAAATAATTTGGGAGGCCCGGCTGGTTCAGCTGGTGGAGCGCGCGACTCTTGACCGCGGGATTCGATCCCCATGCTGGGTACAGAGCGTACTTAAAAAGAAAACCTTAACAAAGAAAAAAACAATAACAATTCCACACGTAGGAAGTTAGAGGTAAATAGCAAACGCGGAGTTCTAGGGCTTGCAAATCTTTTCTTCCTCCTCCTTCCCCGGTGTCCATTTTAGCAGTCTGCATCGTGAATGTACAAACCCATTCACAGCCATGGGCTCCCTGCTCTTAGATGATTCAGAGACACTTCTGGCATCGTGTACCTAAGGAAACGCAGGCCTGCTTAGTCTACGATAATAAAAGGTGGTACTGTGGTAATCAATTTTTAGTGTTACCTGGGGCTCCCTATTAAGTAGTTTGCATATTCTCTATGAAGACTAACTGACCTGGGGCGCCTGGGGGGCTCAGTCGGTTGAGCGTCCCACTTCGGCTCAGGTCGTGATCTCACGGTTTGTGAGTTTGAGCCCCGCGTCGGGCTCTGTGCTGACAGCTTAGAGCCTGGAGCCTGCTTCGAAGTCTGTCTCCCTCTTTCTCTGCTCCTCCCCCACTCGTGCTCTGCCTCAGAAGTAAATAAACATTAAAAAAAAAAAAAAAACTAACTGACCTGTTGAATGCCAGGTCCCCCAGTGCTTTTTATGGATCCTGAAAAATTATTAATGTAATACGTACATGGGCATAGTTTGCATTTATTATTCCCACTTTTTATTTCTTGGAAAAGATGGAAATGCCACTAGGCTGTAGCTGTTTAACTAAATAATCCCCAAATGATGAATGAGAGATACTGCTAGAAAAAGAAATTAATTCACATATAAAATTTTTGTTCAGTTGGGGGTTGATTGGAATTATAACTCACGGGGGGGGGGGGGCTCCCGAGTGGCTCAGTCGGTTAATCACCAACTTGGGCTCGGGTCATGATCTCGCGGTTCTTGAGTTCGAGCCCCACGTCGGGCTCTGTGCTGACAGCTCAGAGCCTGGAGCCTGCTTCGGATTCTGGATCTTCCTTTTTCTCTGCCCCTCCCCCGCTCATGCTCTGTCTCTCTCTCTCTCTCTCAAAAATAAACATTAAAAAAATTTACAAAAAAGAATCACAACTAATGACAGAAGAGGAAGCAGTGTATTAATACATCAGTTAATCTTTGACTTTTATTAACAAAGTCTGCGGAGTTTAGAATCATACTAGATGTAGATTCAAATCCTGACCCAACTACTTTCATAATAATTTTGCGACCTTAGGTAATTTATTTAAACTTTTCTGTAGCCCATTTTTCCCTACCGCTAATACAAAGGAAATAATAATAGTACCTCTTGCTTTGGATTGGTTTTTTTTTTTTTTTTTTTTTTTAACGTTTATTGATTTTTGAGACAGAGCCAGAGCATGAACGGGGGAGGGGCAGAGAGAGGGAGGCCCAGAATCCGAAGCAGGCTCCAGGCTCCGAGCTGTCAGCACAGGGCCCGACGCGGGGCTCGAACTCACGGACCGCGAGATCATGACCTGAGCCGAAGTCGGACGCTTAACCGACTGAGCCACCCAGGCGCCCCAACTTTGGATTGTTTTAAGGATTATACAAAGTCATGTGTGTAAATTTCTTGACAAGTACATGACGCATAGTGACTATTCAATACATGATAGCTGTTATTTTTCTCTTTCCAAAATTAGGTATTCCAAAGTAATTTTAACTGTGAATAACACAATTTGATGTTGCTGCTACCACAACAGTACAATACCAAAAGCAATTATTCCGGCACTAAAAACACAAAAACCCTCCGTGAGTATAGTCTTGAACCAGCCTTTAGGTTGATTTCTCACTTCCAATTTATCTTTTCCGACCTCGAAAACGTTTTCCAAATACCTGTCATTTTCGTAGCAGCCTCAAATGCGACAAAACAAAATGCAGTCTATTCCGGAGTCAAGTGATCGGCCCTCGTGACTGATTGTCTCCCTAAATGAGGTCTTTATCCTGAGTTTTTTATCACCTTTTAATTGGCCTCTCTTTCCGATTTATAAAAATCTTCAGATCTCTGGTGGAGGACGAAGACCAGCACATGAAATTGTCCCTCGGAAGCAGCGAAATGGGTCTCTCGTCGCATCTGCAGTGTTCCAAGTCAGGAACCACACGCATCTTTACCAGCAACACCCACAGTTCCGTGGTGTTACAGGTAATCTGAGCGGTCTCTTCGGTGGTTTTCAAGCGGCCCCAGAAACCACACAGGATGCTTGTGGCGTGTGACGTGGTGGTGGGGGCCGAGGGGCGTGCATGTGCGTGGACAGAGTGCCTGTGGGAACTCTCTGTGCTTTCCGTTCTCTTTTGCCGCGAACCTACAACTGCTCTTAAACAATTGAGTTTCGTGATCGCAGAGCAAACAGACCTCAGAGAAGAAGCCTTGAGTGGAAAACTGCATACCTTCCTGATGTTCAAAACAAAAAAGCCCCAGAGTTCGTTATTTGTTTTGTTTGTATGAAGAAGGTCTTGCTATCGGCCACTTTCCCAAAGAATGTTAGGTCTGGGAACATTGACTTTCCATTTTGTTTCAGCCAATATAAATATCACAGTGCCCTACGCCAAATTTTCTGGTTCCTCACTCATGGCCTGTTTTAACTGTCACCTTGTTATCATAGTTCTGAAGATCATATTTATTGGTGTCTCAGCTCATTGACAGTAGTAGTAGGTGTGGGAGTATAGATAAGGACAGCCGGATGTAAACACACTGATAGATGTAAGCGGTAACCAGTGCCAAAGGACAGGACGGAAATACAATAGAAAGCCAAGAGAAAAAAAAAAAAAAACCAGATATCACAGACTGCGATGTGGTTGGGGCGCCTGGCGGCTCTGTGGGTCAAGCATCCGACTTCGGCTCAGGTCACGATCCCGCCGTTCCCGAATTCGAGCCCCGATTCGGGCTCTGTGCGGACAGCTCAGAACCTGGAGCCTGCTTTGGATTCTGTGTTTGTCTCTCTCTCTCTGCCTCTCCCCTGCTCGCACTCTCTCTCTGTCTCTCAAAAACAAATAAATGTTAAAAAAAAAAAGGGGGGGGCGCCTGGGTGGCTTAGTCGCTTAAGTGTCTGACTTTGTCTCAGGTCATGATCTCACCGTTCCCTAGTTCGAGCCCCACATGGGGCTCTGTGTTGACAGCTCTGATCCTGGAGCCTGCTTCGGATTCTGTGTCTCCCTCTCTGTCTCTGCCCCTCCCCCGCTCATGCTCTGTCTCTCCCCAAAATAAGTAAACATTAAAGGAAAATTAAAAAAGAAAGAAAGAAACTGCAATGTAGAGCTAATTAGCATAAGGATAAGCAGTCCCAGTACTTTTGACCATTGTGGACACTCCTTGACCTCTGAGGGCATTGCTGAATTAGAATAACAATATAATACTGGATGTCCATCAGTGTTTTCTAGATATAATCAAATCATATCAGTGTTCCCTCTACGGAGATGGGGAGAAAAAAGCAGTCTTTCTACCTGTATTTTCCGAAGACATCTCCCCAGGTGAATTTCTTTTTTTTTTTTAATTTTTTTTTAACGTTTATTTATCTTTGAGACAGAGAGAGACAGAGCATGAACAGGGGAGGGGCAGAGAGAGAGGGAGACACAGAATCCGAAACAGGCTCCAGGCTCTGAGCCGTCAGCCCAGAGCCCGAGGCGGGGCTCGAACTCACGGACCGTGAGATCATGACCTGAGCCGAAGTCAGACGCTTAACCGACGAGCCACCCAGGGGCCCCTCCCCAGGTGAATTTCATGCATATTCCTGGCAAAGGACCATTGTATCTAGCATATAGTGTTTCGTGGACGGTAGAGTGTATGGCACAGTAAGAGACGAGTTTTCGGCTTGCTGTGTGGCTTCGTTGTGTCACGTCGTTTTTCGGGGCTTCGTCTGTCTCCTCTCCAAAACGCGTCTTGACCAGGAGATCTCGAAATTCCACTCTAGTTCCCCTCTGCGATTCGGTGACGTCGTATGTTCCATTACTTTGGTTTGGAACGGGAGCTGCGTTTTACGATTTATCGTCCCATGGCTCTCTCATCAGCAGAGACGTGAGGGTCAGGAAGGGGAAGCCTTGTATCTCCTGGCATCTTGATGCCACATCCGGGCTTTCGTTGTTGGTTATTCAACGCTATGGGAAGAGAGAAGGAGGCGCCAAGCAGATAGGAAACATCTGAGAGGAACTTTTTTTGTGTTACGTTAATCACTCTAAAGGAAAATTAAAAGAAACTCACTCACCCCTCCAGCATACACCCACCGTATCCATGCCCCAGTCATGTGTTAAAGCCAATGTGCGTGCTCCTGCTAATTAAAAAAAAGTTTTTTTTACTGTTTATTTATTTTTGAGAGAGAGAGACAGAGCGCTAGCGGGGGAGGAGTAGAGAGAGAGACACAGAATGCAAAGCAGGCTCCAGGCTCCGAGCTGTCCGCACAGAGCCCGACGCGGGGCTCGAACTTACAAACTAGGAGGTCACGACCTGTGCCGAAGTCGGACGTTTAACCGACTGAGCCACACAGGTGCCCCAACTCCTGCTAATTTTTCAAATGGCCTTTAAACCAGATAATGGAAGGCACTTTAGTGCAGTGATGCAGATTTAGGGCAGTGGTCCTCAAGCATGTCAGAATCACCAGGAGGAAGGCTTGTGGAAACAGCACTGGGCCCTACCCCGGCGTTTTGAAATCAGAAACTCAGATACATGTATTTTTAACACTTTCCCAGGTGGTGCTGCAGAGCCAAGGAACATACCTTTAGAACGACTATTCTAGAGACAGGGTCCTTCTTCCACCAAGAAAGATGGCCTCTCCCTTTCTCCCTACGTATCATATGGGGGGTGATAAGCTATTGTTTTAATGGGAAAACATGTGGAGTAGCTTATATATCCATCAACAGGGAAATGCTTACAGAAATTATGTTGCATAAGAACTATGTAATACTTTGAAGTCACCAAAGAGGGTGAAGTAAATCTGTGTGTAAGAATGGAAAGAGTATAGGGGCACCTCGGTGGCTCAGTCGGTTGAGCATCCGACTTCAGCTCAGGTCATGATCTCGTGGTTTGTGAGTTCGAGCCCCCCATCAGGCTCTGTGCTGACAGCTCAGAGCCTGGAGCCTGCTTCGGATTCTGTGTCTCCCTCTCTCACTGTCCCTCCCCCACTTGTGCTCTCTCTCTCTCTCTCTCTCTCTCTCTCTCTCTGTCTGTCTCTCTCTCAAAAAGAAACATTAAAAACATTACCAAAAAAAAAAAAAGAATGGAAAGAATATGTTAAATGAAAAAAGGGGCAGGACAGAGGCGGCATCTGCACACGATGAAATATTCTTCGGCTATGGGGGCGCCTGGGTGGCTCAGTCGGTTAAGCGTCCGACTTTGGCTCAGGTCATGATCTCACAGCTCGTGAGTTCAAGCCCCGCGTCGGGCTCTGTGCTAACAGCTTGGATTCTATGTCTCCCTCTCTCTCTGCCCCAACCCACTCGCATTCTGTCTCTCTCAAAAATAAATAAACATTAAAAAAAATTGAAAAAAAAAAGAAATATTCTTCGGCTATGTATAGGAAAGAAGATACTGACACACACACACAACAGAGATGAACCTTAAACACATTATGCTAAGAAAGAAAGACGCTTGCCACGAAAGCTGTCTTTTATATGATTCCATTCATACAAAGTGGCCAGAACAGGGAAATCCACAGAGACAGGAAGTAGACTAGTGGTTGCTTTGGGTTGGAGAGAATGTGAGGATTATAAGGGTGCTACGGGGCCCAGGGTTTCTTTGTGAGATGCCGAAAATGTCCTAAAATTGTGGATACGGTTGCATGTGTTATCTTGAATGTACCCCAAACGGCGGAATTCTACACTATAAATGAGTGAGTTGTGTGGTATGTTAGCTAGATCATCATCATCAATCAGAAAGTTACAGGACAACATGTATCACATAATCCCATCTATTGGTCGAAAAAATAGACAATATGTGTACCTATATATGAACATAAATGCACAGCCAAAGGTCTGGAAGCATCAGGGTGGCTGGTGAATGTTGTCTTAATACTTTCTGCCCTGTACAATCCCGGCCCTGTTTAATTTTTTTTACAATGGAAATATTCTTGGGTGTCACCTGTGTAATTTACAAAATACCATTGCTGGCAGACAGTCTCTCCTTTGCTCCTGCCTAATATATATATAGTTTATTATTATATTTATGAATCAATATAATTATTAATATTTATTAATCAATATAATTATTAATATTTATTAATATATATTAAGTTGTTGGCGAAACACGTATAGCTGAGTCTTAGACACTTAGCTATATGGTGTTTTAGTTCAGGAGGGACAGTGATGTGAAAGGAACTAGAAACTTTGTATTGAGCAAAGGTGACCTTTCATCGACTGGCCTTTTTTTGTGGTGATGATGCTACTTTCCATGGTGGCTGAGAACTACCGGCCTCTACTGCTGTTGGCGGACCCTTGCTGTCTTTCAAAGTCAATTAAAAATGATGTTCTCACAATCGGAGATTTTTTTCCCTACAAGCACTGATAGAGAACTTTTTTCCATATCTGATCTTAGGTGTGTGGTTGTCAAGGGAACAAGTGAGAGAACTGTTTCATGTGTAAATGTTATCATTGTTTTAAAATTAGCAGTCCTACAAACTTCAGCTCCAAAAGGCCTTCAAAGTAGCTGTCAGGGGAAGGGATCCCTGGGGAGAAGCCCAGTTCATGAAGTCTCACTCAGCAGGATTTACCCCCTGGAAGACTCTAGTGGGAAAGGTGTGAGTTTTGGCCCCAACCGGAATCCTAATTGTACCACCAGCTGATTTATGTGACTTCGGGAATCTTCTCTCCTCTCTGGGCCAGTTTCCTTATCTGTGATGTGGGTAGGGGATGTGAGGATTAAATGCAACAATTAAAGTAAGATACATAATAAATACTCACTTGGGGGCACCTGGATGGCTTTGCCCGTTGAGTATCTGACTTCGGCTCAGGTCGTGATCTCACGGTTCTTGAGTTCAAGCCCCGCATTGGGCTCCCTGCTATCAGCACAGAGCTTGCTTTGGATCCTCCGTCCCCCCCCCCCCCCTCTGCCTCTCCAACCCCTGGTGTGTGCGTGCGCTCTCTCTTTCTCTCTCAAAAGTAAACATTAAAAAATTAAAAACAAATAAATATCCCTCTCATTTGAGCCAAACGGAACGTGTCGGAGGAAAGGTAGCTGACCTCAAGTGATGGGTGTGCCAAATAAGGCATCCGTGTGGTTGACCGGATCAGCTCTTGCAGATTCCTCGTCTCCATTAAACAGGCTTTATCTAGCAACCTAGGCTGTCAAAGAAAGTGCCTAAAGAATTTTCATACCTAATAGGCTTGGATTCCTAGACCATTGAACAAATCCCAGGAGACTCCGTTTTACATTCCCACCCACAATGCATGAGGATTCCGATTTTTCCATATTCTTGCCAACACTAATTTTCTGCCTTTTTGATTCTAGCCGTGTTGGTAGGTGTGAAGCGGAATCTCAGGGTCTTGATTTGTCCTTCCCTGATTGCCAGTGATGTTGAGCGTCTTTTCGTTTGTGCTCGTGGCCATTTGTGTCTGTATCATCTTTGAAGAACCACCCCGTTCAGATCCTTTGCCCCATTTTTAGTTGGGTTATTTATCTTCTTATTATTCAGTCGTGAGAGTTCTTTATGTATTCTAGATACAAATCCCTTATGGGAACATGATTTGCAAGTATTTTCTCCCAGCAACTTTCTTTTTTTTTTTTTTAAGTTTATTTTTTGAGAGACAGAGAGGTGTGGGGCACAGAGAGAGAGAGAGAGAGAGAGAGAGCAAGTCAGGAAGGGGCAGAGAGAAATCCCAAGCAGGCTCCACACTGTCAGCGAAGAGCCCGACGCAGGGCTCGAACTCACGACCCGTGAAATCATGACCTGAGCCAAAATCAGGAGTCAGATACTCAACCGACCGAGCCACCCAGGGACCCCTTTGGTTTTGTAGTCCTCTGTTCTGTCATAGTTGCCTTGCCAATCCCCTATGCTTTATGCATTCAATCATCTGATCTTTGTTTCTGCTTTACCTTAGTAGAGTTCACAGGACAGATAGTCAAGGCAAACGCTGGGAGACTTGGGACTTGTCACTGTTCTCTTAACATATATATTTTTCCGCACTTCGATCTTTGCACCCATCTCCTCTTCCTGAAATGCCTTTATTTTCCTTTTTTCTTTTTTTTTTTAATGTTTATTTTATTATTTTTGAGAGAGCGCGTGAGCAGGGGAGGGGCAGAGAGAGAGGGAGACACAGAATCCGAAGCAGGCTCCGGGCTCCGAGCCGTCAGCGCAGAGCCCGGTGCGGGGCTCGAACCCACGAACTGCGAGATCATGACCTGAGCTGAAGTCGGACGCTTAACTGATTGAGTCACCCAGGCGCCCCATAACGATCCCTCAACTCATGTCCTTCCCACTACAGTTATGCCGTGGGTAATCCTGCAGCGCGGGACTTCTTAAAACGGTCCCTCCCATTGGCCTGTTGCCCTGACAGCTACTTTAAATGCCTTTTGAAGCTAGAGTTCGTGTGAGCCAGGCAGAGTTAGTGGCTTCTCTTCCTTCCTCTGCGTCCTCGTTAATATGACCTATCAGTGCGATCCACAACTCCCAGGGTCCAATTTCTTGTTTCTGTATGCCTACGATCTAGTGCTGGGGTACTTGGTGAATGTTTAACAAGTGCCCGTCGTCGTCATCATCATCGTTATTATTGTTATATTTATTATTGTCATTAAAAGAGATAATATATACAAAGAGCCTAGCCCATTAGCTGGCACAGAGAAAGTACTCCATGCTTTTCGTTGCTACTATTGGTATTGTTTGTGGAATAAATGAATTTGAGTGGCAGTTATAATAACTTTCGTGTATACTTGCTTCATTGATGCTTTCAACAACATTGGGAGGGCTCCTGGGTGGCTCAGTCGGTTAAGCGGCCGACTTCGGCTCAGGTCATGATCTCGCGGTCCGTGAGTTCGAGCCCCGCGTCGGGCTCTGTGCTGACAGCTCAGAGCCTGGAACCTGTTTCGGATTCTGTGTCTCCCTCTCTCTGACCCTCCCCTGTTCATGCTCTGTCTCTCCCTGTCTCAAAAATA
This sequence comes from Herpailurus yagouaroundi, assembly GCF_014898765.1. Taxonomy (NCBI): domain Eukaryota; kingdom Metazoa; phylum Chordata; class Mammalia; order Carnivora; family Felidae; genus Herpailurus; species Herpailurus yagouaroundi. Next base: position 1,556,302 of record NW_024420442.1, on the reverse strand, counting down.
AATAAAACGTTAAAAAAAAAAATTAAAAAAAAAATAAACAACATTGGGAGGCAGAAAACCCCAGAATTGTCTCCATTTTATAGATCGGGAAACTGAAGCTCAGGGAGCTTGAACACAGGTTTTCTGACTGTAAATTTGTTTGTATAATCTGTTTTTATGATTAGTTTCTTCTGATCTTGCTCTAAACTCTATCATCTTTTTAAACATAATGTCTGTCAATACTAAGTTTTCATTGACGGTTAAGTGTAAGAACATTTATTAACTAAGGCTGACAGATAATTTGTTGTGAATGATAGAGCAAAGATTCTATTCTTTTTTTTTTTTTAAGATTTTTTTAAAAGTAATCTCTGCACCCAACGTGAGGCTTGAACTCACAACCCCGAGATAAACAGTGATCTAGAAGTCAAGCACGGGTGAGATATCCTCAGAGTATTAGCTCCTGACTTGCTAATAAATGTCAGCAATAAACTGGTTGAGGTGACATTACTAAATGAACATTTGCCTGTGTTAACTAAAGAGAGAGAAAAGATATATCACTTTATGCTTAACAGCTTTGTAATAAAAAGTCCACTAAAGTGAAAAGAAAAAGTCCCATGGTCTTCAGATTGACCTAGCCAGGTGCCCCATAAAGATTTTATTCTTTCTTTTTTTAAGTTTATTTGGATATTTTGAGAGAGAGAGAGAGAGGGAGTGTGAGCAGGGGAGGGTTGGAGAGAGAGAATCCCAAGCAGGCTCCGCGCTGTCAGTGTGGAGCCTGATGCGGGGCTCGAACTCATGGACCGTGAGATCATGACCTGATCCAAAATCAAGAGTTGGACATTCAACCGACTGAGCCACCCAGGCGCCCCATAAAGGTTTTATTCTTAATAGAAATAGTAAAATTATGTAGAACGTCTTCCGGCATAATTAGAAAAATTAGGAAAAAAACAAAGCAAACAAACGAAACAGAGAAAAAAAAATTGTCAACTGCCACTTGGACACATCCTTGTTAGGACAAGGGAGGCCATAACTGTAGTACCACGTTTCCGCTAGTGGCCGTGTATATTAATTGTAGAATATTTACCTAGGTAGAAACAACTTACTTCTTTTTTTAAAAAAATGTTTATTTATTTTTGAGAGAGAGAGAGAGAGACAGAGGATGCAAAGCAGGTCCTGCGCTCACACCAGAGAGACAGATGTGGTGCTCAAACCCACGAACCGCGAGATCATGACCCGAGCCGAAGTCAACTGACTGAGCCGCCCAGGCGCCCCACAACAAATTATTTCTTGACTGTTGGCTGTGCTTACTCAGACCTACAGAGTTTCAAACTGCCTCCTGGCTCTGTGTGTCTAGGTGACTAATTGGCATTTTCTCAGGTTAAGATTGATACCTACCAGACTGCTCTTTCTATATTTTTCTCCGTTTTTATCTATTTATTATTTTTTCTACCCAGTTTTAGTTGCGAAACCAATGAAAGATCATTTTATAGTCTCAGACTATTATCTGTATAGTGCAACGTTAAAGAAATGAATTATCCCAAGAGCCTATACAAATTAGCTGGTGTGGCCTTCCAGTGGACTCACTTTCCGAAATGCTTATCCTAAGGTAGATGTTTGGGTTGCTGATCACGTCGTGTTGATGACCTCTACCCTATTTTAAACTTTTGTGATCATAAAATAAACAACTTAAAAATGTATTGCTAGGGCACTTGACTGGCTCAGTGAGTAGAGCATGGGACTCTTGATCTTGGGGTCGTGAGTTCAAGCCCCCTGTTAGGGGTAGAGTTTACTTTAAAAAATTTAAAAATAAGAATGTGCTGTTAACATAAGCAAGTGAAGCATAATAGATAAATGGAGAAAGAAGATGTGGGCTATATACATACATACACACATATATATAATGAAATATGACTCAGCCATAAAAAAGGCCGAGGTCTTGCCATTTGTGACAACATGGATGGACCTAGAGGGTTTTATGCTAAGCGAAATAATCTATTTGATTAAAGAAGAGCTCCCATAATCTAGATGTTTGAAGTTTTTATCAAAATGAAACTTGTAATTTCTTTACTTCAGTTTCCTAAATGGCCGCCAAAATAGAGAAATGAGTGTGTGATTTTTCTTGGGAATAGCTTTTTCGGTACTCGGGGCAGGTAGGATACAGTAAGGTATTCTAATCCTTCCACAGTTGAGTGTGTATCTTTACGACTTTCAGTCTACGTTAGTATCTTCTTATCCTACGCTCTCAAATGAGATGTTGTCATTGTTGTTATTATTTAGCGTATATTGAAGTAACAGCACGTACCAACCGATAAAGATGCCCTAATACATGATTTCCATTTCTGATTGTTTGTTGCCAGTATAGAATAATACAATTTGTTGATGATTATTGACCTTGTGTCTTGCAATCTTGACAAACTGACTTACTCTGGGAGGCTGTTGGTAGATTCTGTGGGGTTTTCCACGTAGACACTCATTTTCCCTATAAATAAAGATATTTTTGTTTCCTTTTTTCTCAGTCTGATGCTGTTTATTCCATTTTCTTGCCTTACTGCACTACACGGGAACTCCAGAAAAATGTCGATTGGCAGCGGTTGCGTATACATTCTTGCTTTTTTGCTGATATTTGTGGGGGTGGGGAGCATTCATTCTTTGACCATTAATTATGATGCTAGCTGTAGGCTTGAGGAAGTTCCTTTCTGTTCATAATTGGCTGAGAGTCCTGTTCGGTGTTTTTTATCGGAAATGGATGTTGCATTTTGTCAAATGCTTTTTTGCACCTATCGAGATGATCTCATCATTTTTCTTGGTTCGTCTGCTAATACTGTGAATTATGTTGATTGATTTTTGAACGCTAAAGCAACCATACACTGAAGGAACAAACCCCATGATGTATTATCTTCTTTCTATATATTATTACATTTGATTTGCTAAAATTGTAGGAATTTTTCCATCTGTACTCATGAGGAATTTTGGTTTTAGTCTTCTTAGTTTTCTTATCTCTGTCTGGTTTTGATATTAAGATAATGCTGGCGGGGCGCCTGGGTGGCTCAGTCGGTTGAGAGGCCGACTTCGGCTCAGGTCATGATCTCGCAATCAGTGAGTTCGAGCCCCGCGTCGGGCTCTGTGCTGACAGCTCGGAGCCTGGAGCCTGTTTCGGATTCTGTGTCTCCCTCTCTCTGACCCTCCCCCGTTCATGCTCTGTCTCTCTCTGTCTCAAAAATAAATAAACATTAAAAAAAATTAAAAAAAAAAGATAATGCTGGCTTTGTCGATATTAGGATAATGCTGGCTTTGTCGAATGAGTTGACACATGTTCCCACCTCTTAATTTTCTGGATATGTTTCTGTAGAACTGGTGATATTTCTTCCTTAAATGTTTCGTGGAATTCACCAGAGAAAATTCAGTTTTATAGTAGACATATAGCTATTCGGGTTATTTATTTCTTGTAGAGTTATCTTTAGCAGCCCGTGTCTTTCAAGGAATTTATCCATTTCAACTGAGTTGTCAAGTGTATTGGCATACAATTGTTCATATTTACTCACTATTCTTTTAAAAGCTATACAATGTCTAGTAATCTCACCTCTCTCAATCCTGGTATTGGTAATTTGTGTTTTTTCTCTTTATTTCCCTAATCTAACTAGAGTTTTATCAAACATATGGATCTTTTCAAAGAACCAAACCTTTTTGGGTTTTGTTGTTGTTGTTGTTTTTCTCTTTCTGTATTACATTTCATCAGTTTCCTCTCTGATCTTTATTATTTCCATTTTCCTGCTTTTTGTGATTAAGCTGCTATTTAACTGCTAGTTTCTTTTAGTTTTCAATGTTTATTTATTTTGAGAGAGAGCAAGCCAGCAGGGGGAGGGGCAGAGTGAGCAAGCACGCACGAGAGAGAGAGAGAGAGAGAGAGAGAGAGAGAGAGAGAGAGAATCCCAAGCAGGCTCTGCACTATCTGTGTTGAGTCCGGGGTGGGGCTTGAACTCACAAACTGTGAGATCATGACCTGAGCCAAAATCAAGAGTTGGCTGCTTAACCGACTGAGCCACCCAGGCACCTCAATTTCTAGTTTCTTAAGGAGGAAGCTGAAGTCTTTCATCAGACTGATAATAAATATTCTTTCCTCAGAAATCTGTTTTGCCTTATTTTATGGTCATGCCAGGTGTTTTTGTTTTTTGTTTTTCCACTAAGCTTTGTGCCCAACATTGGCCTTGGACTCATGACCCTGAGATTAAGAGTCACATGTTCTACTAACTGAGCCAGCTGGGCACCTCATGCCAGCTTTACTTTCTTTCTTTCTTTTTGTTTTTTTTGTTAAATTTTTTTAATGTTTATTTATTTTTGGGAGAGAGAGACAAAGTGTGAGCAGGAGAGGGGGCAGAGAGAGAGGGAGACACAGAATTAGACGCAGGCTCCAGGCTCTGAGCTGTCAGCACAGAGCCCGACACGGGGCTCGAACTCACGAACCATGAGATCATGACCTGAGCTGAAGTCAGATGCTCCACCGACTGAGCCACCCAGGCGCCCCCATTTTATTTATTTTTGAGGGAGACTGTTTTTTGATCTCCGTAGCCCTCTGTCTCTGCAGGTCTCTTCTCCTGTGTTCTGCCCTACAAACCTAGCTGCCTTAACTCCCTCGACATTCGCAGGGAGAATGCCGTGCTTCATGTGGGTTCCTCCTCCCTGTACCTCTGTCTTGGAAAGTCCAGAACAATCATGGGGCTCATCTAACTTGCTTCTCATCTTTCGCAGATCCCTCTCCTTCATCCAGTCTTTTACTGTTTTTTTGTTTTGTTTTGTTTTTTCATATATTTTGTCTGGTTTTAAGTTGTTTCAAGAGGTAAGGTAAATCCAGTCCCTGTTCTTTTATCTTTGCTGGAGGCAAAAAATCTAGAGGCTGTAATTAAATGCCAAATTGTGAGACTCAGGCTAACGGTGCCTGATTATTTTGGAGATTTGGTTAGAGATTGCTTTACAAAGGAAGTCAAATTTGAACTGGGCTTTGAAGGAGGGAAGCTATTGTATGTGAAAAATAATGGCATAAATAAAGGGTCTAGAAAAAAGGTAAGCCTGGTTTTTACCGATGAGCCAGTCTAGACAACAACCTGAAATAATGAATAATAAGGTTGAACCGTTGAGCTGGGCCGTTAGAAAAAAATAAATCTTTAAATTCCAGAGGCACCTGGCTGGCTCAGTCAGTAGTGCCTGCGACTCTTGATCTCGGGGTTGTGTGTTCGAGCCCCACGTTAGGTATAGAGATTACTTAAAAATAAAATCTTAAGAAACAAAACAAAACAGGGGCGCCTGTGTGGCTCAGTCGGTTGAGTGTCCGGCTTCGGCTCAGGTCATGATCTCACAGTTCGTGAGTTCAGACCCCGCGTCGGGCTCTGTGCTGACAGCTCAGAGCCCGGAGCCTGTTTCCGAGTCTGTGTCTCCCTTTTTCTCTGCCCCTCCTCCCCACGTGCTCTGTCTCTCTCTGCCTCTCAAAAATAAAGAAAACTAATTTAAAAAAAATTTTTTTAAAGAAACAAAACAAAACAAAACAAATCTGTAAATTCCTATATTGTGATATAGTGCTGATAGAAAGCCCTTAGAAGTATTTAGGCTCTAGGCAGTGTTGTATAATAAGAACAGTTTAATTAATATTAATATAAACTTTTATATCCAGTCTATAGATCTCTTTTACTTTAAACATGCATCTGTTCCTTTTGTGTCCTCTGAATTAAACATGGATATGGCATTGTTTTCATCAAATGCATTATATTTACTTAGAGACTGGGAAAAAACCCATTCTTTAACCTTCTTTTCTTTTCTTTTTTTTTTTTTTTAATGTTTATTTCTGAGACAGAGAGAGATAGAGCATGAGCGGGGGAGGGGCAGAGAGAGAGGGAGACACAGAATCCAAAGCAGGCTCCAGGCTCTGAGCTGTCAGCACAGAGCCCGACATGGGGCTCGAACTCACAAACCGTGAGATCATGACCTGAGCTGAAGTCAGTCGCTCAACTGACTGAGACACCCAGGCACCCCTAACCTTCTTTTCTTTAGTTCCTTTATCTTTGTTTGTAAAACCTATTTTCCACTAATACTCTTTATTGCTCTTCTCAGGATGTGTTTCCTTCTTCTCCCACTTCCTTTTCAAAATTACGCTGATCAAAACTAGATACAATATGCTAGTGAGTTATTTCCAGTGCAGAATTTAATGGAAAGATTTGCTTCCCAAATTGCTTTTTAATACCTGAAATTATCATTCTAGCCTTTTTCACAATGACATTATATTTAATTTGAAAGCTATTGACATTCAGGGTTCCTGGGTGGCTCAGTCGGTTAAGCGTCCAACTTCGGCTCAGGTCATGATCTCACTGCTCATGGGGTCGAGTCCTGTGTTGGGCTCTATGCTGACAGCTCAGAGCCTGGAGCCTCCTTTGGACTCTGTGTCTCCGTCTCTCTCTCTCTCTGCCCCTCTTCCACTCATGCTCTGTCTCTCCATCTCTCTCTCGCTCAAAAATAAATAAACATTAAAATTTTTTTTTCAACGTTTATTTATTTTTGGGACAGAGAGAGACAGAGCATGAACGGGGGAGAGGCAGAGAGAGAGGGAGACACAGAATCGGAAACAGGCTCCAGGCTCTGAGCCGTCAGCCCAGAGCCTGACGCGGGGCTCGAACTCACGGACCGCGAGATCGTGACCTGGCTGAAGTCGGACGCTTAACCGACTGCGCCACCCAGGCGCCCCTAAAATTTTTTAAGAAAGAAAAATGAAAGCTATCGACATTCAACCAACTTTTGGTAGTAATTATATATATACATATATATATATATATATATATATATACACACACACACATATATATATATATAAATATATATTATCACATTCATTTAAGATGTCTCAGTCCTTCAGGGTATTACATAGGTACCTCCCTCTATTTAAAACAATTTTCTTAACAAAAAATATTTTTTTAAGTTCATTTCATTTATTTTGAGAGAGTGCGAGAGCACGCGCACAGCAGGGGCAGAGAGAGAAGGGGAGAGAGAGAATCCCAAGCAGGATCTGCACTGTCAGCACAGAGCCCGATGCGGGGCTCAAACTCACAAACCATGAGATCATGACCTGAGCTCAGGTCAAGAGTTGGACGCTTAACCAACTGAGCCAGTTAGGCACCCCTATTTAATAGGAATTGAAGTTTTGATACATTGGGTTAGTTTAATACAGGGGATAGAAAAAGGATTTTTTTTTTTGAATGCCCTGGTTTTCTTCCCCCAAAGGATGTGAAGAAGAAGAAAAGAATAGATATGGGAAGAGTTATAGGAGGGGGAAAGGGAAATATTAGAGTAAAGAAGCGAAGAACAGATAATAATCTCCACATTCATTATGGAACCCAAGGCCCAGAAGAAATAGAAAAATCGAGAACTAAGATATGGATTGGGGCAGAAAGAAGTTTAGTTTAAAGCAATAGGAACCATTTTACAGATACTCTAAAAAACTGGAAACTTTGCTCAGTTTTGCGTAAACCAGAGCTGTATCGATAGAGAGTGAACTAGCATATGGAAACAGACAAAATGCCTTATAGCATTTTGACAAGAGGAATGAGTACAAACGTGGTGGAAGAAAATGGTTTTATATTAAAAGGACACATTTTAAGTGTGCAGGGGATCTTTTTTTTTTTTTTTTTAAGTTTTATTTGTTCAAGTAATCCGCACATCCCACATGGGGCTCACACTCACGACCCCGAGATCAAGAGTTGCATGCTCTTTCGACTGAACCAGTCAGGCGCCCCATCAGGGTGTCTTTGAGAGTCTTCCTCGAGTTGAATGGGGGAGGAAATGTATAAGAGTAAAAGCGAAAGATAAATCTATAGAAGGCAGGTAAGACCTGTGGAGAATGACCTCCCCCTCTCTTTGAATGTGTGCACCCTTCACGAGATTAGAGTATAAAAGTTGTTTAGAGAAACTAACAACATACAGATTCTAAATATCTTGTTAGCGTGCTGTTATCTGTAGAGAACTGTAGTCTCTTTAGACAAAGCTGGGATATACAGATAACAGCACGCCAAGAAGATATTTAGAATCTGTATGAATATAATCTGAATCGACAGATTCTTATTTGGATACAGATAGCAATAGTCAGGAATAAAATTGGCAAATACGGAATTGGATGGCAGGATTGTTCATTTATACATTTGAAAGTAAAGGCTGTGAAATATACAAAAAGGGAAACTACTTTATAGGCAGTAAAAATAAAGGCAAAACCTCACAAACCAGACACTTTGCCAAAGGTAGGTAAATTAAGCTTAGAATAGAAGATATTCAGAGTGCGATAAAAGTGGCCTACGAGCTTCAGCTTCCTTTCTTGGGAGCCGCCAGATTATACTGAGGAAGGGTAGAGGATTTTTTTCTTTCTTTTTTAAGACAGTGCAAAGGGAAACAAAACGATCAGGTTTGTGAAG